>NW_027287707.1:0-90033 GCF_047511675.1 Marmota flaviventris
AAGCCTAAAAATAAATGTGAACTTATTCTGACCCTAACACTAACCAAGGTCTAAACCTGACCCTAAACCTAAACCAAACCCTAACACTAGCGCTACTGTTAACCATACATGTAAACCTAACCCTAACACTAGACTTAGGCATAAACCTAATCCTTCATCTAGTGATAACTCTATACCTAGCCCTAAACAAACCTAGCCCTAGCCCTAACAATAACCCTTAACCTAACCCAAACATGAACCCTACCCTTAGACCTAACCTTAGTCTTAATGCTGGCCCTAAACATAACCATAGTCTTAATGCTGGCCCTAAACCTAACCATAACCCAAACACTGACCCTTACCTTAACACAATCTAAACTTTATCCTAATCAAAACCTAACCATAACACTAGACTTAGCCATAGCCCTAACCCTAAAACTAGCCATAACCATATGCCAAACCCTAGCTCTAACTCTATCCATTACCCTAATCATAACTCTAACCCTAATGCTAACCTAGCCCTAACCCTTATTCTAATCCTAATCCTGACTCTAACCCTAACCCTTTCACTAGCCCAAACCCTAGCTCATTCTCAATCTGTAACCCTTACTAAACCTAACCTAACACTAACCCTTGGCCTAACCCTAAACCTAACCATAACCATAGCCCTAATCCTAAACTAACCCTAGCCATAACACTAGCTCTAACTCTACTCATTACTCTAACCCTAACCCTAATGATAACCCTAGCCATAACCTAAATTTACCCTAACCCTAACAGCAAACCTAACCCTAGACATAACCGTAAACCTAACCTTTGCCACAGACCTAACCCTAGTTCAAACCCTAACCATTACCGTAAACCTAACCCTAACCCTAACCTTAATCCTAAACCTAACACTAACCCTAACCCTAACCCAATATCTAACCCTATCCAATACCCTAAACCTAATGATAACCCTATCCCTAACCCTAACAATAATCCTGACCTTAACCGTAACTCTAACCTAGACCTAACCCTAAACCTAACCCTCGCCCTAGTGCTAACCCTGGATCAAACCCTACACCATACCCTAACCCTAACCTTAATCCTATCCCTAGGCCTAACCTTAACCCTAACTATAGCTTTAAACCTGACCCTTACCTAAACCTAACCCTTACACAAGACTTAACAATAAACCTAACCCAAAATCTGTCCATAACCATAACCCTAGGCCTGACATTTGCACTAGCCATAATTCTTGCCATAAACCTAAAGCAAAACCTAGCCCTCATCCTAGCCCTAAATCTAGCCTTATTACTAACCCAAACCATAACTGTAGCCCTAACGGTAATTCTGACCTTCGACATAGCCCTAAACCTAGCTATAAGCCCATCTCTCCCCTAAACCTAACCCTATCCCTAACCCTAAACCTAAGACTAACACTAGGCCTAACCCTAACACAAACCCTAGACCTAATCCTAACCCTAATATAGTCCTAAACCTAACCTATCTCTTACCATAACCCTAATACTTCCCCTAATCTTAGCCCTAACCCTTGTCCTAGCCGTAATCCTACATCTAACCCTAACTCTAAATATAACCCTAACCCTAAGCCTAAATCTCTCACACAAGCCATAACACTAACATTAATCCTAAAACTAGCCCTAACTTATCCCCAACCATGCCCTAGCCCTACAAAAAAAATTGAGCCATATCCCTAACCCTAAACCTTAACCTAACCAAACCCTAATTCTACACCTAGCACTAAACCTACCTCTAATGCGAGTTCTATCCCTAATCCTAAAATTAAACCTGACCTGAGTCTGACCCTAACACTAACCCTAGCTCTAAACATCACTCAAAACCTAAACCTAACACTAGACCTAGCCCTTACTCTAAGCCTAAAACTAGCCCTAATCGTAACCCTAGTTATTATATTAGCCATAGCCCTAACCCTAGCCCTAACCTAACCCAAAACCTAGCTTTAATTGGAGCCCTAAAAATAGCTTTAACCCTAAACATAACCCTAATCCTAGCCCTAACACTTACCTTAAACCTAACCCCTAACCCTAAACCTAACCCTATCCCTAATTCCAACCATACCCCTAGCCCTAACCCTAGCTGTAACCCTATCCATTACCCTAATCCTAAACCTAATGTTATCCCTAGGATAATCCTTAACCTATTTCTAACCCTATTCTAAACCTATCCATTACCCTAAACCTAACCATATCCATAACTCTAACCCTAACCCTAACCCTAAACCTAATGCTAATTTGAGCCCTAACCTTAAAATTAACCTAACCAAAAATATAACCCTGAACCTGACCCTAATAATACCCCTAGATTTTAACCTTATCCTAAACCTTAATCTAAGCATTAAATTATACCTAGCCATAATCCTAATTCTAAAACTATTCCTAACATAACCCTTGACCTGACATTAGCCCTAGCACTAATGCTAGCCTAACCCTAACACAAACCCAAGCCCTAATCATAGACCTAAACTTAGCCTTAATGATAACTCTAACCCTAAGCTTAGCCCTAACCCTAATTTTAACCCTGAATTTAGCCCTAAAACTAGCTATAACATCATACCTAACCCTAACTATAACCCTAACCCTAGCCCTAAATCTAGGCCTGGCCATAATACTAATTATAGCTCTAATCCTAGCCCTGATTAAGCCCTAACCTAACACTAAACCCTAAACCTAACTCCTAACCCTAAGACTAACTTGAACTCTCACCCTAGTTCTATCCCTAGTTCTAACCCTATCTCTTACCATAACCCCAAAACCTAGCCTTAACCCTAGCCCTAACCTTCACTCTAGTCCTAACCTTCACTCTAGTCCTATACCTAGATCTAACCCTAACTCTAAATATAACCCGAAACCTAAGCCTAAAGCACACCCTAACACTAGATCTAACCCCTACACTAATTTGAAATCTAGTCCTAGACCTAGCCCTCAAACAAAACCGAGACAGCACTGACACTAACCGTTATACTAAACCAAACCCTAACCCTACACCTAGCCCTAACCCAGCCCTAATATGAGTCCTAACCCTAGCCCTAGAACAAATACTGACCCTGACTCTGACCGTAACATTAACTCTAGCTCTAAACATCACCCTAACTATCAACCTAATCCTAACACTAGACTTAACCCTCAAACTAGCTCTAATTGTAATGCCAGTTCTTACCTTAGCCATATCCCTAACCCTAACACAATATCTAGCCCTTATGCGAGCCTTAACCCTAACTTTCACCCCTAACCCTAACCCTAGCCCTACCCCTAACACTAGCCCTACCCCTAACCCTAGCCCTAGACCTTACCCTAGCTATAACCCTATACCTTACAAAAAGTCAAACCCTCACCTTATTGCTACCCCAGTCCTAACCCTAATCCTTAGCCTACCTCAAACACTAGTACTAGTCCTATCCCTATCACTCATTCTAGCTGTGAACATAACCCTAACCCTAACCCTAACCCAAACACTAATTCAACTCTGACCTTTATTCTGACCCTAATACTAACCCTAGGTTTAAACCTGACCCTAACCCTAAACAAAAACTTAACACCTAGCCCTACCGGTAACCCTACACATAATGCTAACACTGACACTAACCCTAGACATAAATTTAATTCTAAATAGAGCCATAATTCTAGCCCTTGGCCTAACAATAACCCTTAACCTAACCCAATACATAACCTTACCCCTAGACCTAACCCAGTCCTAATTATGGCCCTAACCCTAACCCTAACCTGAACACTGACCCTTACCCTAACACAAACCCTAGCTCTAAATGTTATCCTAAACCCCAAACTAACCCTAACACTAGACTAACCCTAAAACTAGTTATAACCATAACCCTAGCTCTTAGATTGCCCATAAACCTTACACTAGCCCTAAACCTCACACAAAACTAGCCCTAATCCTAGCCCAAAATCTAACCCTAAGCACAACCCTAACCCTAAAACTAGTTTTTAGCCTAACGCTAACCCACACCCTAGCCCTAACCTTAGCTCAAATTGTTAGGGTTAAGGTTATGGTTAACTTTAGGTTTAGTGTTAGGGTTAGGGTTAGGATTAGGATTATGTTTAAAATTAGGTTTAGTGTTAGGGTTAGTATTAAGGTTAGGTTTAGGGTTAGTGTTAGAGTTAGGGTTAGTTTTAGGGTAGTGTTAGGGTTAGGGTTAGTGTTTGTCTAAGTCTTAGCATTAGGGTTTGACTTAGGGTTTTTGTTAGGTTTAGGGCTAGAGTTAGGGTTAAGGTTACAGTTAGCATTAGGATTATAGGTAGGGTTATGGTAAGGGTTAGGGTTTGTTTTAGATTTATTGTTAGAGTTAGGGTTATGGTTGAATTTAGGTTTAGTGGTAGGGTTAAGGTTAGGGTTTGTATTAAGTTTTGTGTTAGGTTAGGGTTTCTGTTAAGTTTTGTGTTAGGGTTAGGATTTGTGTTAGGGTTAGTGTTAGGGATAGTGTTAGGGTTACGATTAGGATTAGCATTAGAATTAGGTTTAGGTTTAGGGTTAGGGTTAGATTTATATTTAAGGTTAGTGTTAAGGTAAGGGGTAGTGTTATGGTAAAAGATAGTGTTAGAGTCAGTGTTAGGTTTTGGTTTAGGGTTAAAGTAGCATTAGTTTTTGTGTTAGTGTTAGGGTTAGGCTTAGAACTAGAATTTGTGTTAGGTTTAGGATTAGAGTTAGGGTTAGGGTTACTGTTAGGATTAGGGTTAGGGTTAGTGTGAGGATTAGGGTTCATTTTAGGATTAGTGTTAGAGTTAGTGTTAGGGTGTGTGTTAGGATTAGAGTTAGTGTTAGAATATTGTTACATGTAGGATTAGGGTTAGAGTTAGGTTTAGGGTTAGTGTTATTGTTTGTGTTTGCATTAGGGTTAGTAATATGGTTAGTTTTAGGGTTGGCTTATGGTTAGTGTTAGGGTTAGTGTTAGGGTTAGGGTTAGGTTTAGAATTAGTGTTAGGGTTAGGGTTTAGGTTAGTATAAGTGTTAGTGATAGGGTTAGGTTTAGGGTTTGTTTTAAGGTTAGGGTTAGTGTATGGTTAGGGATAGTGTTCGTGTTAGGGTTAGGGAGAGGGTTAGCAATAGTTTAAGTTTAGGGATAGGTTGAGGTTTAGTGTTAGGGTTAGGGTTAATTTTAGTGTTAGGTTTAGGTTTAGGTGAGGGTTAGTGTTAGTGATAGGGTTATGGATTGGTTAGGTTTAGTGTTAATGTTAGGGTTAGGGTTGAGGTTTGTGATAGGGTTAGGGTTAGGGTTAAGGTTAGTTTTAGGGAATGGGCTAGTGTTAGGGTTACGGTTAGGTTTTCATTTAGTGTTAGGTTAATGTAAGTGTTAGGGTTAGGGTTAGTTTAAGCATTAGGGTTAGGTTTAGGGTTAGGGTGTGTTTTAGGGTTAGATTTAGTGTTTGGGTTAGGTTTTTGTTAGGTTTAGATTTAGGGTTAAAGGTTTTGTTAGGGTTAGGTTTATGGTTAGGTTTAGTGTTAGGGTTGGGTTAGGGTTAGGGTTAGTGTTATGGTTAGCATTACCGTAGGTTTAGGGTTTGTGCTAGGGTAGCACTAGGGTTAGGATTATGGTTAGGGCTAGTGTTAGTGTTAGGGTTATGCTTAGGGTTATATTTAGGTTTAGTTTTATTGTTCAGATTAGTGTTAGGGTTAGGGTTAGGATTAGTTTTAGGGTTAGGGTTAGATTTAGGGTTAGGGTTAGGGTTAGTGTTAGGTTTAGGGTTAGACTTAAGGTTTGTTAGGGTAAGAGTTTCAGATAGGATTAGGGTTAGGGTTAGGGCTAGGATTAGGATGAGTGTTAAGTTAGGGTTTGGGCAAAAGTTAAAAGAATTTGCAGCTAGAAAACCATCTCTTCAAAACATCCTCGGCAAAACATTACAGGAAGAGGAAATGGAAAATAACAATGAAAACCAACAGTGGGAGGTAGGACAGTAAAGGGGGCGAAAATAATCAAAGAGGAAAACAAACCATGTTTAGTAACAGAAATAAACAAATATGGCTGGAAGAACAACCCATATCTCAATAATAACCCTAAATGTTAATGGCTTAAACTCACCAGTTAAGAGACACAGGCTAGTAGAATGGATCACAAAACAAGAACCAACAATATGCTGCCTACAGGAGACACATTTGATAGGAAAAGACATACATAGGCTGAAGGTGAAATGTTGGGAAATATCATATCACTCCTATGGACTTCGGAAACAAGCAGGAGTGTCCATACTCATATCAAATAAAATAGATTTCAAGCCAAAGTTAATCAAAAGGGATAAAGAGGGACACTACATACTGCTTAAGGGAACCATACACCAACAAGACATAACAATCATAAATATATATGCCCCAAACAATGGTGCAGCTATCTTCATCAAACAAACTCTTCTCAAGTTCAAGAGTCTAATAGACCACCATACAATAATCATGGGAGACTTCAACACACCTCTCTCGCCACTGGACAGATCTTCCAAACAAAAGTTGAATAAGGAAACTATAGAACTCAATAACACAATTAATAACCTAGACTTAATTGACATATATAGAATATACCACCCAACATCAAGCAGTTACATTTTTTTCTCAGCAGCACATGGATCCTTCTCAAAAATAGATCATATATTATGTCACAGGGCAACTCTTAGACAATATAAAGGAGTAGAGATCATACCATGCATCTTATCTGATCATTATGGAATGAAACTGAAAATCAACCATAAAAGAAGGAAGGAAAAAGCATACATCACTTGGAGAATGAACAATAGGTTACTGAATGATCAATGGGTTATAGAAGACATCAAGGAGGAAATTAAAAAAATTCTTAGAGATAAATGAAAACACAGACACAACATATCGGAATCTATGGGACACACTGAAAGCAGTTCTAAGAGGAAAATTCATTGCTTGGAGTTCATTCCTTAAAAAAAGAAAAAAACAACAAATAAATGATCTCATACTTCATCTCAAAATCCTAGAAAAAGAAGAGCAAAACAACAGCAAAAGAAGTAGAAGGCAAGAGATAATTAAAATCAGAGCTGAAATTAATGAAATCGAAGCAAAAGAAACAATTAAAAAACTTGACAAAACTAAAAGTTGGTTCTTTGAAAAAATAAACACATAAAAATTTTTTAAAAAAATAAAGATGTTGTTTCCACTGAAAAATGAAAAACAAATATTAAAAAATTCTCTCTCTCTGTCTCTTCTCTCTCTATCTTAAAAAAGAGAGAGTAAACCTACCTCTATACCTGCCCCTAACCGAAAATCTATACTTATCATTAGACCTAGCCATAACCCTAGCCCTACAACTAGCCCTAATCATAATCCTGGCACTTACTTTACACCTCACCCTATCCTTACACCTTAACCTAACACAAAACCTAGAATGAATCCTAGGCCTATACCTAGCCTTAAGCAAAACTCTAACCGTAACCCTAGCCTTAGTCCTAAACCTAGCTCAAAGCCTAACATTTACTCTAAGTATAATCTTAGTCCTATCCCTAACTCTAACCCTAAACCTAACACTAATTCTAACATTAACCCTAGCCACAAACCTAGTTATAAACCTAACCATTACCCTAACCCTAACTCTAACACTATTGATTAAATCTAGCCATAACCCTAACCCTAACACTAACCCTAACCCTAACCGAAAAACTAACCCTAGACCTAACCCTAAACCTAACACTCACCATAGCGCTAACCCTAGCTCCAACCATAACCTGTACCATAAACTTAAAAATAACCATAGCCTTAACCCTAAACCTAAAACTAATTATAACCCTAATCCTACACCTAAACCTATATCTAACCATATCTTTTACCCTAACCCTAATCCTAACCCTAATGATAACCCTAGCCCTAACCCTAACCCTAAACCTACTGCATTCCTATTCCTAGACCTAACACTGAACCTAAACCTTGACATAGCCCTAGCCTTAACTCTAGCTCAAACTCTAACCCTTACCCTAAAATAACCCTAGCCCAAACCTTAACCCTAAACCTAGCCCTAATAATAACCATAAATATAGACCAAACCTGACTCAAACTCTATCCATTACACTAACCATAACCTTAAACCTAGTGCTAACCGTAGCCATAACCAGAACACTACCTCTCTCCTTCTCTGATTCTAAGCTGAACCTTTACCCTAGCCCTAACCCTTACCAATCCCTGACCCTTACCCTTAACCTAACCGTAACACTAACCCTAAGACTAACCATAACCGTAGCCCTAATCCTAAACTTAACCCTAGCCTTAACCCCAGCCCTAACCCACCCATTACCCTAACCCTAACCATAAACCTCATGATAAACCTTGCTCAAACCATTTACCTACTCTAAACCTGTCGGTAAATCTAACCCTAGAGCTAACCGTAAATCTAACACTTGCCGTATTCCTAAACCTAGCTCAAACCCTAACCCTAGTCTTAAACCTAACACAAATTCTAACCCTACCCCAGCATCTAACCCTGTCCATTACACTAAACCTAATGATAATCCTAGCCCTAACCCTAATATTAAACCTAAACCTAACCCTAGTCTTAACCCTAACCCTAACCCTCACTCTAGCCCTAATCCTAACCATAACCCTAGCCCTAACCCTAGCTCTAACCCTATATATTACCTGAAATATAAACATAAACCTAATGCTAACCCTAGGCCTAACCCTAAAACTATCCATTACCCTAAACCTAAATTAAACCCTAACATACCCGTATCCATTACTCTAACTTTAACTCTAGCCCTAACGCTAATTTTGAGCCCTACCCCTAAAGCTTAACCTAACCCAAACTGAAACCTGACCCTTACCATTATAATATCCCAAGCCCTAAACCTGAACCTTTCCCTAAACCTACCTCTGACACTAGACCTAGGCATGAACCTTACCCTAAAATTATCCCTAACCATACCCCCTAAATCTGATATTAGCCCTAGCCCTAATTCTTGCCATAACCCTAACCCTAACCCTAACCCTAACCCTCATTCTAGCCCTAAACCTAGCCTTGATCCTAACCTAAACCCTAACTCTAGTCCTATCCCTAATTTGATCCCTCACCTTAGTTCTGAACCTAGCTATAACCCCATCCCTTCCCTTAAAGCTAACCCTAACCCTAACACTAGAAATAACCCTAACACTAACTCTAGACCTGATCCTAGCCCTAATTTAGCCCTAACCCTAACTCTAACACTAACACTAAGACTAAATCTAACAATCGCCCTAACCCCAATCACAGTTCTAACCCTATCCCTTACCGTAACCATAATACTTGTCCTTACCCTAGCAATAACCCTAAGTCCTAGATCTAACCCTAGATCAAACCATAACTCTAAATCCAAACCTAAGCTTAAGCCTAAACCTCACACTAACTCTAGCCCTAACACTAACACTAATCCTAATACTAGCCGTAACCTAGTCCTATCCCAAAACAAAACCGAGCCTTAGCCCTAACCCTAAACCTTAAACTAAACCAAATACTTAGCCCTAACCTTAGCCTTAATTCCTGTCCTACCCTAACCCTAAAACTAACCTTGACCCTGATTCTGATCCTAACCCTAACCCTAGCACTAACATCACCCTAAAAAATAAACTTAAACCTAAAATTAGACCTAGGCCTAACCCTAATCCTAAAACTTGCCCTAATCATAACCCTACATCATACGTTAGCCATAGCCCTAAATGTAGCCCTAACCTAACCCCAAACCTAGCCCTAATGTGAGGCCTACAACGTGTTTTAACCCTAACCCTAAACCTAGCTCTAACCATTACCCTAAACTTAACCCTATCCCTAAAACTCCTCTAACCCTAAACCTAACCCTAACCCTAGCCTTAATCCTAACCATAATACTAACCTTAAACCTAGCTCTAACCCTATCCTTTACCCTAATCATAAACCTAATCCTAATGCTAACCCTAGGATAACCCTAACCCTATCTCTAACCCTAAACATATACATTATTATAAACCTAACCTGAACTCTAAACATAACCATATCTATTATCCTAACCTTAACTCTAACCCTAATGCTAATTTGAGTTACTAACCAAATCTTCACTGTGATCATGACCCTAATAATAAGTCTATCACTATACCTGACCCTAACCCTAACCCTAACACTTACACTAAAACTAGCAATAAACCTCACCCTAAAACTAACCCTAACCATACACCTAGAACTGACATTAGCCCTAGCCCTAATCCTAGCTCTAACCCTAACACAAAACCTAGCCCTAACACTAGCCCTAATACTAGCCTTAATACTAAAACTAACCCTAGCCCTAAGTGTATTTTGACCCTCTCCCTAAACCTAGCTATAACATCATACCTTACCCAAATCCTAACACTAATGTAGCCCTAAACCTAGGCCTAGACCTCACATTAAACCTAATGCTAATCCACGCACTAATTTAGCCCTAACCCTAACCCTAATCCTAGCCCTAAGACTAACTATAATTCACACCCTAGACCTAACCCTAGCTCTAAACCTATCACTTACCATAACACAAACCCTAGCCCTAAAACTAGACCCAACCCTAGCCGTATATTTTCCCCTAGCCCTAAACATAGATCTAACCCTAACTCTAAATCTAACCCTAACCCTAAGTATAAAATTCACTCTAAAACTAGACCTAACCCTAATGTTAATTGGAAAACTAGCCCTAACCCTAGCCCTAGCACTCAAACAAAACCAAGTCATAGGCTCAAGCCTAATCCTTAACCTAAACCAAATCCCAACCCTACACCTATCCCTAACACTAGCCCTAATTCAAGTCCTAACCCTAACTCTAGAACTTACCCTGACTCTGACACAGACCCTAACATTAACCCTCACTCTAAACATCCCCCTAATCCTAAACCTAAACCAAACACTAAACCTTGCCCTAAACCTAACCAGAAAACTAGCCCTTATCGGAACCCTAGTTATTACATTAGCCATAGCCCTAAACCTAAAAGAAAACCTAGCTCTAATTTGAATCCTAAATCTATCTTTAACCCTAACCCTAACCATAATCTTAGACCTATCCCTAACCCTAACAGAAGCCCTAACCCTAGCTCTAACCCTATCCTGTTAGGGTAACCTAAGCCAAACCCTCACCCTAATGCTACCCTAGTTTTAACCCTAATATTTAGCCTACCCAAAACCCTAACTCTAATACTAATATTAACCCTATCCCTCATTCTATCTCTAACCCTAACCAAAACCCTAACCCTAACCCTGATCATTGCTCTGACCCTAATACTAAACCTAGGTCTAAACCTGACCCTAAACCCAAACCAAAACCTAACACTAGCCCTACCAGTAAACCTATACCTAAATCTAACCATAATACTAGCACTAGATGTAAACCTAATACTAAATATAGCCGTAACTCTAGCCCTAGCCCTAAAAATAAACCTAGCCTTAGCCCTAACATTAACTGTGAACCTAACTCAAAGACTAACCCTAACCCTATACCTAACCCTAGCTGTCATTCTGGCCCTAACCCTAAACCCAACAGTAACCCTATCACTGGACTCTACAATAACACAAACCCTAGCTCTAAACCTTATCTTACCCAAAACCTAACCCTAACACTAGACCTATCTATAAACCTAACCCTAGAAGTAGCCAAAACAAAAACATAGATCTTACATTACACATCGCCCTAACACTAGCTTTAAACCTCACATTAAACCTAGCCTTAATCCTAGTCCTTAACCTAGCCATAAGCATAACCCAAACCCTAACCCTAGCCCTAATACTAACCCTAATGCTTGCCCTAGCCCTAAAACTAGTGCAAACTCTAACTCTTACCCTAAACATAACACCAGCCCTAAACTTAACCCTTACCCGAGCCTTAATCCTAAATGCAATCATAGCCCAAACCTAGCTCTAACTCTATCCATTACCTTAAACATAATCCTAACCCTATGCTAACCGTAGCCATAATGCTAACCCTAACCATAACCGTATCCCTGACTCTAACCTTAACCCTAATCCTAGCCCTATCTATAGCTCAAAACATAACATTTCCCCTAAACCTAACCCTAACACTAACCCTAAGCCTAACCCTAACCCTAGCCCTAATCCTAACCTTAACACTATCCCTAACACTAGCACTAGCCCTATCCATTACCCTGAAGATAAGCCTAACCCAAATGCTAACCCTAGGCCTAACGCTAACTCTATCGCTAACACTAACCATATACATTACTCTAAACCTGTCCTGAACCCTAGACCTAACCCTATCCATTACTCTAACCCTAACCCTAACCCTAATGCTAATTTGAGCCCTAACTCTAAACCTTAACCTAAACCAAAACTTAACCTGCACTCTGACCCTAATAATACACCTAGCTCTAAACCTGACCCTTACCCTAAAGCTAAACCTTAGGATAGACCAAGCCATAACATAACCATAGAACTATCCCAAAAGATAACCCTAGACCTGAAATTAGCCCTAGCCCTAATCCTAGCCCTAACACTAACACAAACCCTAGCCCTAATCCTATCCATAAACCTAGCCTTAATCTTAACCCAAACCCTCACCCTAGCCCTATCCTTAATTTTACACCTCACTCTAGCCCTGAACCTAGCCATAACCCCATTCCTTCCTCTAAAACTAACCCTAATCCTAACCCTAAAATTATCCCTAACCCTAGTCCTAACCCTAGGCCTACCCCTAACACTAAACCTAGTGCTAATCATAGCCCTAATTTATCCCTACACTAACCCTATCCCTAACACTATTTCTAAGACTAACTCTAATTCTCGCTGTAGCCCTATTTATATTTCTAACCCCACTCATTACCATAACCCTAACACTAGCCCTAACCTTAGCCCTAACCCTAGCCATATCCCTAACCCTAGATGTAACCATAACAGAAATTCCAACTCTAACCTTAAGCCTAAACCTCACCCTACCATTACTCCGAACACTATTACTAATCCTAAAACTAGCTCAACGCTAGCCCTAGCCCTAAAACAATATTGAGCCATTGCTCTAATCCTAAACCTTACCCTATACCAAACCCAACCCCTATAACTAGCCATAACCCTAGCTGTAATTGGAGTGCTAGGCCTAAAACTAATCTTGACCCTGACTCTTATTCAAACACTAACCCTTGCTCTAAATATCACCCTAACCCTAAAGCTAATGCTAACAAAGACCTAGCCCAAAATCTAATCCTAAAAATAACCCTAATTGTAACCATAGTTCTTACATTAGCCATAGCCCTAACCCTAGCACGCACAAAATAGCCCTAATCTGAGCCATAACACTAGATTGAACCCTATCCCTAATCATAGCCCTAAACCTAACCCTAATCCTAGCCCTAAACCTAGGTCTAAACCTATCCCTTACCCTAAGCCAAACCCTATCTATTATGCTAAACCTTGTCCTAACCCTAATCCTTAGCCTAACCCAAACCCTAACCCTATTACTAGTCCTAACCCTAGCCCTCATTCTAGCTTTAACCCTAACCCTAAACCTAACCCTAACCTTCACCCTTATTCTGTGGGCCTAACACTAATTATAGGTGTAAACCTGAAGCTAACCCTAAACCGGACCCTGAAACTATCCCTACCACTAAACTTATACCTAAACCTAACCCAAACACTATCCTTAGACCTAAATCTAGTGATAACTCTAGCCCAAACTGAAACAAAAACTTAGTCCTAGCTCTAACAATAACACTTAACCTAAACCAAACACTAACTCTACCCCTAGACCTAAACCTAGTCCTTATTCTGGATTTCATACTAACCCTAACTCTAACCTGAACACTGACCCTGACACTAAAACTAAACCTAGATCAAAATTTGACTCTAAACCAAAATCTAAACCTAATCCTAGACATAGCCATAACCTTAACCATAAACCTAGCCCTAATTAGAACCATAGGTATAACATTACCCATAGCACTAACCCTAGGCCTAAACCCAAAACAAAACCTAGCCCTAGTCAGAGGCCTAAACCTACCCTAAGCATAACCCTCACCCTAAACCTAGCCCTAACCCTAACCCTAACCCTCACCTTAGTCCTAACTCTAGCACAAAGCCTAACCCTTAGATTAAACATAACCCTATCCCTATTCCTAACCAAAACCCTAACACTAGCCTGAAACCTAGTGCTAACCCTAGCCATTACCCTAACTCTAAACCTAACCCTAATGATAACCCTAATCTGAGCCATAACACTAGATTTAACCCTATCCCTAATCATAGCCCTAAACCTAACCCTAACCCTAGCATTAACCTGTAAACCTAAACCAAACCATCAACCTAATTGTAAACCTAACCTTAGACCTGAACCTAAACCTAAACCTAACCCTTGCCACAGTCCTAACCTTAACTCAAACCCTAACCCTTACTCTAAACCCAACAGTAAACTTAGCTCTAAACCTAAACTTAACCCCAAACCTAACAGTAACCCTAAAGCAAACCTTACATCTAATCCCATCTACTACCCTAAACCTTACCTTAACCCTAATTAAAACGCTAGCCCTAACACTAAACCTGCCCTGACCATAAACATAACCCTAATCCTAGACCAAACACTAACACTAACCCTTCCCCTATAGCTAAAGCTACCTCAAAACCTAACATTTATCCTGAACCTAACCCTAACCCTACCCTAAGCTAGGGTTACTAGCCCTAAACCTAACCTTAACCTTAACTCTAGCACTAATCCTAACCATAATCCTAGCCCTAAAACTAGCTCTAACTAAATTCTAATGCTAACCCTAGGTCTACCCCTAACCCTATCACTAACCCTAAAGCTCTCCATTACCCTAAACCTACCCTGAACCCTAAACCTAACCCTATTCATTACCCTAACCCTAACCCAAACCTAATGCTCATTTGAGTCCTATCCCTAAAACTTAAACTAAAACAAACCCTAACCCTGATACTGACCCTAAAATTACACCTAGCTCTAAAACTTACCCTTAACGTAAACCAAACCCTTAAACTAGACCTATCCATAAACCTAACCCTAAATCTACCCCTAACTGTAACACTAGACCAGATATTAGCCCTAGCCCTAATTCTAGTCCTAACCCTACTACAAAACCTAGCCCTCATTCTAGCCCTAAATCTAGCCTTAATCATAATCTTAAACCTAACACTAGCCCTGACCCTAATTCTAATCCTTACCCTACCTCTAAACCTAGCTATAATGCCATCCCTTACCCTAAACTTAACCCTAACCCTAAGGCTAGACCTAAGCTGAACACTAACCCTAGCCCTAATTCTAGCCCTAATTTAGCCCTATCCCTAACACTAAACATAACCCTAGCCCTAAGACTAACACTAACACTCCTCCTAGACCTATCTGTAGTTTTAACCCTATCCCTTACTGTAATCCTAACCCTAGCCCTAACCTTTGTTCTACTCTTAAATCTAGCCATAAGTCTAAATCTAAACCTAACTCTATATCTAATCCTAACCCTAAGGCTAAGCCCAACACTAACACAAGCCCTAACACTAATGCTAATCATAAAACTGACCCTTAAAACTGGGACTAAAACAAAACTGAGCAATAGCCCTAACCATAAAGCTTAACTTATACAAAATTCTAACACCACACCTAGAACTAATCCTAGCCCTAATTTGAGTCCTAACCATAACCTAAAAACTAACCCAGACTCTGAGTCATATCCTATCACTCACCCTAGCTCTAAACACCACCCTAAATTTAAACCAAACCCTAACAGTAAGCCTAGCCCTTATTTGAGTCGTAGCCCTAATGTAAAACCAACCCTGACTCTGACTCATATCCTAACACTAACCCTAACTATAAATATCACACTAACATTAAACCTATCCATAACACTAGATCTACCCTACCCCTAACCTGAATTGTAACCCCAGTTCTTACATTATCCATTTCCTTAACCCTAACAACAAAAAAACTAGCTCTAATCTGAGCCCTAAAACTAGATTTGACACTAAACCTAACCCTAACTCTATCCCTGACCCTAGCTCTAACCCTATCCCTTACCCTAAGTGAACCCTAACCCTAAGGGTAATCCTAGACCTATCCCTAATCCTCAGGCTAACCAGTACCCTAACTCTATTAATAGTCCTAACCCTAGCCCTTACTATAACTCTAACCCTATTTCAAAACCTACTGCTAACCCTGACCCTTATTCTGACTCTAACACTAACCCTATGTCTAAAACTGACCCTAACCCTAGATCAAACCCTACCAATAGCACTACTGGTAATGTTATACCCAAACATAACCCTACCACTACCCCTAGACCTAAATGTAATCTTAAATCTAGCCTTAACTCTAGCCTAGACATAAAAAACCAGCCCTAGCCCTAAAAATAACCCCTTAATGTACCCCAAACACTAACCCTACACCTAGGTCCTAATTCTGGTTGCAACCCGAATTCTAACACTAACATGGACACTGACCCTGCCTTTATCACTAAATTTACCTCTAAACCTGACCCTAACTGGAAACCTAAACCTAACACTAGACCTAGCCATAAACCTAAACCTAAAACTAACTCTAAGCATAACACTAGCTCTTACAGCTCCCATAGCCCTAACCTTGGGCCTAAAACTAACACAAAATCTAGAGCTAACCCTAGGCATAAACCTAGCCTTAAGTGTAACCCTAACCTTAACCCTAGCCCTAACACTAACCTAAACCTAATGCAGCTCAAATGCTATCCCTTACCCTAAACATAAACCTTGACGTTTCCCTAATTCTAACCCTAAAACTAGCCCTAATCCTAACCTTAAACCTAGCCCTAAACTTAACTCTAAACCTACTCATTACTCAAACCCTAACCCTAACTCTATTGATAACCCTAGGACTAACCGTAATCTTAAACCTAACCAGAAAACAAAGTCTAGATCTAAACATAAGCCTCACACTCGCCATAGCCCTAACCCTAGCTCAAATCCTAACCCTTACCATAAGCCTTAACAGAAACATAGCCCTAAACCTAACCCTAAACCTAAATCTAACCATAACCCTAATCCTAACACTACATCTAACTCTATCCATTACCTAAACCATAACCGTAATCCTTATGATAACCCCAGCCCTAATCCTAACCCTATCCATAATTCTACCATAATCATAAACCCAGATCTAACACTAAACCTAACCCTTGCCCTAGCCCTAACCCTAGGTCAAAAACTAACCCTTATGCTGAACATAACCATAAACCTAACCCTACTTCTAACCCTAACACTAACTCTAAACCTAACCTATTCCTAACCATAACCCTAGCCCTAATCTTATTTCTAAAATTTCCATTGTCCTAACCTTAACCCTTACTCTAATGCTAACTCTAAGCCTAACCCTAATCCTACCAATAACCCTAAACCTAACCTGAACCCTAATCCTAACCCTATCAGTACCCTAACCCTAATCTTAATGCTAATTGGAGCCATAACCCTAAACACTAAACCAAACTCAAAACCACACCCTGACCCTAATTACTCCCCTAGCTCTAAACCTGATCCTTACTTTAAACCTCACCTTAACAAGAGACCTAGCCACAAACCTAACTCTAAAACTATCCCTAACAATGAAACTAGACTTGGCATTAGCCCTAGCCATATTCTATCCCCAACCCTAACAAAAACCTCAGCCCTTATGAACCTGACTCCTATCCTAACACTAACCTTAGCTCAAAATATCACCCTAAACTTAAACCTAACCCTAAACCTAACCCTATCACTCTACCTAGCCTTAACCCTAACCCTAAAACTAACCCTAACTGTAACCCAAATTCTTACATTAGCATTTGCCCTAACCCTAGCCCTAACCCTGACACAAAAATTAGCCCTAACCCAAGCCCTAAACCTAGCTTTAACCCTAAACCTAGCCCTTACCCTAGCCCTAACCCTAACTCTAATCTTATCATTTACCCTAAGCCAAACCCTAAATATAATGCCAACCCTAACCCTAAACCTAATCTTAGCCTAACCCAACCCTTAAACCTATTACTAGTCCTAATCCTAGCCTTCATTCTAGCTCTAACCATAACCCAAACCCTAATCCTAACCCTTATTCTGACCCTAAAACTAATCATACATCTAAACCTGAACCTAACCCTAAACCAAACCCTAACACTAGCACTAACACTAATCTTATACCTAAACCTAATGGTACGAATAGCCCTAGACCTAAACCTAATCTTAAATGTAGTCATAACTCTAGCCCTAGACCCAGAGAAAAACCTAGATCTAGCCCTAACAATAACCCTTAGCCTAACCCAAAAACTGATCCTTCCCCTTGATCTAACTCTAGTCTTAATTCTGGCTTTAATCCTAACCATTACCCTAACCCGAACACTGAAACTGACAGGAACACTAACCCTAGCTTTAAACATCACCCTAACCATAAACCTAACCCTAAAACTATACCTAGCCCTCTAATTCACCATAAAACTAGCCCTAATCATACCACTAGTTCTTACATTAGCTGTAGCCATAACCTATCACAAAAATAGCCCTAATCCAAGCACTACGCTAGCTTTAACTCTAAAGCTAACCCTATCCTTAACCCTAACGCTAACCCTAACCCTAACCCTAGACCTAATCCTAACCATAACCCTAGTCCTAACCTTAGCTCTAACTCTATCCATTACTCAACATCTAACCTGAACAATAAATCTAACCCTATCATAATTTGAGCCCTAACGCCTAACCTTAACCTAACCAAAACTCTAATCCTGACACCCTGACCATGACCCTAATAATACCCCTAGCTCTAAACATGACCTTAACCATAAACCTAACTCTTACAGAAGTCCTAGACATAAACCTAACCCTGAAACTAGCCCTAACCATAACCCTAGACTTGGCTTTAGCCAAACCCATAATCCTAGCCTAACCCTACCACAAACCCTAGCCCTTATTTCATCCCTAAACATAGCCTTAATCATAACCCTAACCCCAACCCTAGGCCTAACCCTAACACTAACCCTAGCCCTAATTTTAACCATAATTTATCCCTTCCCTAACCCTAGCCCTAAGACCAACTTTAACTCTCATACTAGACCTATACCTAGTTCTAATCCTATCCCTTACTGTAACCCTAATTCTAGCCCTAACCCTAGCCCTATTCTTAGCCCTAGCCCAAAACTAGATCTAACTTTACTCTAAATCTAATCCTAACACTAAGCCTAAACCTAAATTTACACTAGCCCTAACCCTAAGGCTAATCCTAAAACTAGCCCTAATCCTAGCCCTAGCCCTAAAACAAAACCAAGCCATAGCACTAACCCTATACTTAACCTAAACTGAACCCTAACCCAAACTATAACCCTAGCCCTAATTTGAGTTTTAAGCCGAACCCTAAAACTCACCCTGACCCTGACTCTCACACTAACACTAACCCTAGCTCTAAACATCACCCTAACCCTAATCCTAACCCTAACCCTAAACCAGGCCTAAACTTAACCTTAAAATTAGCCCTAATTATAACCCTACTACTTTCATTAGCTGTACCCATAACCCTAGCACTAACTTAACCCAAAACCTAGCCCTATTCCGTGCCCTTACCTGAGCTTTAACCCTAACCCTAACTCTAACCCTAGCCATAATCATAACCAGAACCCTAGGCCTAACCATAGCCCTAACCCTATCCATTACCATAACACTAACCCTAACCCTAATCATAAAATAAGCCTAAACCTAACCTTATCCATATTCCTATCCATATCCATTACCCAAAACCTAACCTGAACACTAAACCTAACCTTATCATTACCCTAACCCTAACACTAATTTGAGCCTTAATTGAAACCTTAACCTCTTCCAAACCCTAACCCAGATCTTGACCTAACAATGCCCCTAGAACTAAAACTGATTCTAACCCTAAACCTAACCTTTACACTAGACATAGGTATAATCCTAACCCTAAAACTATCTTTAATCATAATTCTAGATGGAAAATTAGCCCTAGCCCTAATTCTAGCCATAACCCTAAAACAAACCTTAGCTCACAGCCTAGCCATAAACCTCATATTTAGTCCTAAACATAGCCTTAATCCTAACCTGATCCCTAATCGTAGCCCTATCCCTAATATTAACCCTCACTCTAGCCATGAACCTAGATATAATTCCATCCTTTTTCCTAACTCTAACCCTAACTCTAACCCTAATCCTATTACTAAACCTGACTCTAGCCCTAACCATAGGCCTCACCTTAACACTAACCCTAGGGCTATTTCTAGCCCCAGTTTAGCTCTAACCTTAACCATATCCCTAAACCTAGACCTAAGACTAACTCTAACTCTTTCTTTAGCCCTATTTCTAGTTCTAACCCTATTTGATACCATAACCCTAGCACAAGCCCTAACCTTAGTTCTAACCCTAGCCCTAAACCTAACCCTAGATCTAAACATAACTCTAAATCTATCCCTAACCCTAAGCCTAAACCTCACCCTACCACTAGACCTAACACTCTTGGTTATCCTAAAACTACCACTAACCCTAGCCTTAGCCCTAAAACAAAACCAAGCTGTTGCCCTAACCCTAAACATTAATGTAAACCAAATCCTAACACTACACCTAGCCATAATCACCTAGCTCTAATTGGAGTCCTAGGCCTAAAACTAACCCTGACCCTGACTTATATCCTAACACTAACCCTAGATCTAAATATCACATTAACCCTAAAGATAATACTAACATTAGACCTTGACCAAACACTAACCCTAAAATTAACCCTAATCATAACCCACATTCTTACATCAGCCATAGACCTAACCCTAGCCCTAAACATAACAGAAAAACTACCCCTAATCTCAGCTCTAAACCTAGATGTAACCATAAACCTAACCTAACACTAACCCTAATCCTAGTCATAACCCTAGCTCTAACTCTATCACTTACCCTACGCCAAACCCTATCCATAATGCTAACCTTAGTCCTAATACTAATCCTTAGCCTAACCCAAACCCTAACCCTATTACAGTCCTAACCCTAGCCCTCATTCTAGCTCTAACCCTAACCCAAATTCTAACCCTAACACAAACTCTTGATCTAATCCTGACTCTAAACCTAACCCGAACCCTAAAACTAGCCCTACCAGTAACCTCATACCTAAACCTACACTAACACTAGGACTAGAACAAACCTAATCCTAAATCTAGCCATAACTCTAGCCCTAGACGTAAAAAATAAACTTAGCCCTAGCCCTAACAATAACTCTTAACCTAAACCAAACACTAACACTACCCCTAGACCTAAACCTAGTCCTAATTCTGGCTTTCACCCTAACTCTAACTCTAAACTGTACACTGAACCTAACATTAACACTAAACCAAGCTCTATACCTGACCCTAACCCAAAACCTAAACCTGACACTAGACCTAGCCATAACTCTAACCCTAGAACCAGCCCTAATCAGAACCCTAGATCTTACATTACCCATAGCCCTAACCATGGGGCTAAACCTAACACAAAATCTAGCTCTAATTCGAGGCCTAAACTTACCCTAAGGATAATCCTATCCCTAAATGTAGCCCGAACCCTAAACCTCGCCTTACTCCTAACCCTATTTCAAAGTCTAACCCTTAGCCTAAATGTAACACTAGCCCTATCCCTAATCATTAACATAACCCTAGCCCTAACCCTAACCCTAACCTTAACCCTAGCACTAACCTTGGCTCTAACCCTAATCCTAATGATAACCCTAACTCTATCCCTAACCCTAATCATGAACCTAATCCTAGACATAACCCTAAACCTAACAATTGCCATAGCCTTATCCCTAAGTAAAACCCTAACACTTTACTCTAAACCAACACTAAACCTGACCCTAAATATAAACTTATCAATTATTTATAGATTAACCCTAAATCTAACCTTAACCTTAACCCTAACCTTACATCTAACCAAAGCCATTACCCTCAACCTAATCCTAACTCTAACCACAACCATAACCCTAACCCTAGACCTAACACTAAAACTAAAACTCGTCCTAGCTCTAATTGTAGCTTAAACCTTAACCCTTACCCTAACCCTAACCATAGCCCTAGGCCAACCATAACCTTAACTCTAGCCCTAACCCTAACACTACACCTAACCCTAATCCTAGCCCTAATTTATCTCTATTCCTAATCCTAACCCTAAAACTAGACCTGACTAACCATAAATTTCACACCATATCTGTCCCTAGTTCTAAATCTATTTATTACCATAACCCTAAACCTAGCCCTAACCTTAGTCGTAAGCTTTTCCCTATACTTAGCCCTAGCACTAACTCTAGATCAAAACCTATCTGTAAATCTAACCCTAACCCGATGTCTTTGCCTAACCCTGAAACTAGCCCTAACCCTAATGCTAATTATAAAAGTAGCCCTAAACCTAGCCCTAGCCCTATAACAAAACCAAGCCATACTCCTAACCCTAACCCCTAACCTAAACCAAAACCTGACTCTACACATAGCCCTAATATTATCTCTAATTCAAGTCCTAACCCTAACCCTAACCCTAAACCTAACCATGACCCTGACTCATATCCAAACACTACCCTTAGATGTAAACATCACCCTAACCTTAAACCTAACCCAACACTAGCCCTAGCTCTAAACCTAATCCTAAAACTAACCCTAATCATAACCCTAGTTCTTACATTAACCATAACCCTAACATTAGCCCTAACCCTAATACAAACCTAGCTCTAATTTGCGTCCTAACCCAAGCATAAACCCTAAACCCAATCATAAGCCTAGCCCTAAACCTAGCCTTAACCCTAGCTCTTACCCTATCCCTTACCCTAAGCCAAACCCTCACCCTAATGCTAATCCTAGTCCTTAACCTAATCCTTAGCCTAACCCAAATTCTAACCCTATTACTAGTCCTAACATAGCCCTCATTCTAGCTCTAACCATAACCCAAACCTTAACCCAAACCCTTACCCTTATTCTGACCCTAAAACTAATAATAGGTCTAAACCTGAACCTAACCCTAAACTGAACCCTAACAGTAGCCCTACAGGTAATTTTATACCTAAACCTAATGCTATAACTAGCCCTAGACCTAAACTAATCCTAAATCTAGCCATAACTCTAGCCCTAGACCTAAAGAAAAACCTAGACCTAGAATTAACAATAACCCTTAACCTAACCAAAACTCTACCTCTATGCCTACACCTAACCTTAGTCCTCATTTTGGCTTTAACCTTAACCCTAACCCTAACCAGAACACTGACCCTGACACTAACACTAAGCCTAGCTCTAAACAACACCCTAACCCTAAACCTGAGCCTAAAACTACACCTAGACCTAACATTAACCCTAAAACTAGCTCTAATCATAACACTAGTTCTTACATTAGCTATAGCACTAACATATCCAAAAACCTAGCCCTAATCCAAGACCTACCCTAGCTTTAACCCTAAAGCTAAAACTAACCATAACCCGAGCCCTAACCATAACCCTAAGCCTAACCCAAGACCTAATCCTAACCATAACTCTAGCCCTAACCCTACCTCTAACCCTGCTCATTACCCTAATGGTAACCCTAACTCTCATGCTAACCCTATTAGAACCCTAATCCTATCCCTAACACTAACCCTATCCATTAACCTACACCTAACCTGAACCCTAAATCTAACTCTACATTTACCCTATCCCTAACCCTAATGCCAATTTGATCCCTAACCCTTAACCTTAACCTAACCCAAACCCTAACCCTGACCCTGACCCTAATAATACCCCTAGCTCTAAACCTGACCCTAACAATAAACCTAATTCATACCATAGACCTAGACATAAAAGTAACCCTAAAACTATCCCTAACCATAACCCTACACCTGACATTAACCCTAGCTCTAATCCTAGCCCTAACCATAACACAAACCTTAGCCCACAGCCTAGCCATTAACCTTGCTTTAATCATAACCCCAACCCTAACTCTAATTCCAACACTCACCCTAGCCATAAAACTAGCTATAATCCCATCCCTTACCTAACCCTAACCTTAATACTAACCCTATCCCTAACCCTAGGCCTAACCTTAACACTAAACCTAGCCCTAATCCCAGCCCTAATTAAGCCCTAGTGCTAACCCTAACTCTAACCCTAAGACTAATTCTAAATTTTGCCCTAGCCCATAACTAGTTCTAACCCTACCCCTTATCATCACTTTAAAGCTAGCCCTAAACTTAGTTCTGACACTAGCCCTATCCTTAATCCTAGCTCAAACCCTAGATCTATACCTAACTTAAATCTAAACCTAACCCTAAGCCTAAAACTAAAAATAACACTAGCCCGAACCTTAATGCTAATCCTAAAACTAGCCCTAACACTACCCCATCCCTAAAACAAAACTGAGTCATAGCCCTAACCTAACCCTTAACCTAAACCAAACCCTAACCCTACACCTAGCCCTAAACCTATCCCTAATTCTAGACCTAATCCTCACCCGAAAACTAACCCTGACCCTGACTCTGACTCTAACACTAACCCTGGCTCTAAACATCATCATAAATGTAAACCTAAACCTAACACTAGACCTAGCCCTAACCCTAACCATATAACTGGCACTAATAATAACCCTACTTCATACATTTGCTCTAGCATTAACCCTAGCCCTCAACTAACCCAAAACCTAGCCTTAATTTTAGTCCTAAACCTAGGTTTAACCATAAACTTAAATAAAACTCTAACCCAAACACTAGCCCTAATCCTATACATAACACTGGACCAATCCTTAGGTCTAACCTTATCCAATATCCCAAAGATAAGCCTAACCCTTATGTTAACCCTAGACATAACCCTAACCCTATCCATTACACTAAAGCAAACCTAAATCCTAAACCTAACTCTGTCATTACCCAAATCCTAAACCTAAAGATAATTTGAACCCTAAACCTAAAACGTAACTGAACCCAAAATCTAACCCTGACACTGATCCTAAAAATAACCCAAGATCTAAACTTGACCCTTACCCTAACACTTACACTAGATCAAGCCATAAACTTAACACTAAATCTAGCCCTAACTGTAACCCTAGACCTGACATTAGTCTTAGCCCTAATACTATCCCAAACCCTAACACAAACCCTAGTCCTCAACCTAGCCCTAAACCTAGCCTTAATCATAACCCTAACCCTAACCCTAGACTTAACCCTAACATTAAACCTCGCCCTAGCCATAAACATAGTTATAACCACATCCCTTACCCTAAATGTAACCCTAACTCTAACCCTAAACCTAGTCATCATCCTCGCCCTATCCTTACCCCTAGCACTAACTCTAGATAGAAACCTCACTCTAAATCTATCCCTAACTCGATGCCTAAGCCTAACCCTAAAACTATCCCTAACCCTAACACTAATCCAAAAACTAGCCCTAACCCTAATACTAATCCAAAAACTAGCCCTAAAACTAAACCTAGTCATAATTTACTCCTATCCCTAACCCTAACCCTAACCCTAGGCCTAAGACTAACTCTCACACTAGCTCTATCACTCGTTCTAACCCTATCCCTTACTGGAACTTTAACCCTAGCTATAACCCTAGTCCTAACCCTTCCCCAATCATTAGCCCTAGAACTAACCTTAGATCAAAATCTAACTCTAAATCTAACGCTAACCCGAAGCCTAAGCCTAACACTAACACTAGCCCTAACCCTTACACTAATCCTAAAACTAGTCCAAACCCTAGCCCTAGCCCTAAAACAAAACCGAGACATACCTCTAACCCTAAATCTAAAACTAAACCAAACCCTAACCATAAACCTACCCCTAACCTTAGCCCTAACTCAAGATTTAAGCCAAACCCTATAACTAACCCTGAACCAGACTCTGACACTAACACTAACCCTAGCTCTAAATATCACCCTAACCCTACACCTAATGCTAACACTGAACCTAGCCCTAATCTTAAACCTAAAATTAGTCTTTATTGTAACCCTAGAACTTATATTAGCCATAACCCTAACCCTAGCACTAATTTAACCCAAAACCTACCCTAATCCGTGCCTTTACATTAGTTTTAACCCTAACCCTAACACAAAACCTAGTCCTAATAATAACCATAGCCCTACTTCCAACCCTAGCTCTAACCCTATCCATTACCATAACCCTAAACTTAATGCTAATCCTAGGCCTTAACCTAAACGTATCTCTATCCCTATCCCTATCCATTACCATAAACATAACATGAACCCTATCATGTAAGTCTATCATTACCCTAACCCTAACCCTAATGCTAATTTGATATCTAAATTTAAACCTTAAACTATCCCAAACCCTAAACCAGGCCTTCACCTTAATAATACCCCTAACCATAAACCTGACCCTAACCCTAAACTAAACCTTATACTAGATGCAGCCATAATACTAACCCTAAAAATATCTTCAAACATAATTCTAGACCTGAAAATAGCTGTACTTCTAATCCTAGCCCTAACCATACAACAAACCCTAGCCCTCATGCTGGCCCTAAACCTAGTTTTAAGCATAACCTTAACCCTAACCAGAGCCCTAACCCTAATTCTAAACATCACCCTACTTCTAAACCTAGCTATAACACCATCCCTTACACTAAATTTAATCCTACATCTAACCCTAACACTATGCTTAAGCTGAACACTAACCCTAACCCAAATCCTAGCCCTAATTTAGCCCTATCACTAACCCTAATCCTACTCTTAGCCATAAGAGTAACTCTAACTCTCATACCAGCCCTATCCCTAGTTCTAACAATATCCCTTACCATAACCCTAATCCTAGCCCTAACTTTATCCCTAACCCTTGCATATCTTTAGTCTAGCCCATAACCTAGATCTAACCATAACTCTATATCTAAACCTAACCCTAATCCTAAGCCTAACACTAACACTAACCCTAACCATAATGCTAACCATAACCCTAACACTAATCGTAAAACTAGCCCTAACCCTAACCCTAGCAGTAAAACAAAACCGAGAAATAGCCCTAACCCTAAACCTTAACTTAAACCAAACCCTAACACTACGCCTAGACCTAACCATAGTCTTAATTCAAGTCCTAACCCTAACCTGAATACTAACACTGACCCTGACTTATCCTAAACTCACCCTAGCTCTAAACACCATCCAAAACTTAAACCAAAACCTAACAGTAACCATAGCCCTTATTTGAGTCCTAACACTAATCCTGACCCTGACTCATATACTAACACTAACTATAGCTCTCTATATATCACCCTACTTAATCATAACCCTAACACTAGACCTTCCCCTACCCCTAACCCTAAAACTAACCCTAATTGTAACCCTAGTTCTTATATTAGCTATTGCCCTAACCCTAGCCCTAACCCTAACACAAAAACTAGCCCTATCCTCAGGCCTAAACCTAGATTTAACCCTAACCATATCCTAACTCTAGCCCTTACCCTAGCTCTAAAACTATCCCTTACCCTAAGAGAAATCCTAACCTTAATGGTAAACCTAGACCTATCCCTAATCCTTAGGCTAACCAAAAACCTAACCCCATTAATAGTCCTGACCCTAGCACTCATTCTATCTCTAATCCTATCCCAAATTCTAACGGTAACACTGACACTTATTCTGAGCCTAACACTAACCCCAGTTCTAAACCTGACCATAAACCTAAACCAAATCCTAACACTGGCCCTACCAGTAAACTTATTCCTGAACCTATCCCTACCACTAGCCTTAGACTAAAACCTAATCCTAAATCTAGTCTTAACTCTAGCCCTAGACCTAAACAAAAACCTTGTCCTAGCCCTAACAATAACCCTTACCTGAACCCAAAACTAACCCTGCCCCTACTCCTAAACCTAGTCCTAATTCTGGCTGTAACCCTAACTCTAACTCTAACTCAAACACTGACCCTGACTTTAACAGTAAACCTACCTCTAAACCTGACCCTAACCAAAAATATATATCTAAAACTAGACCTAGCCATTACCCTAACCCTAATACTAGCCCTAATTATAACACTAGATCTTACATTACCCACAACCTTAACCCTAGGCCTAAACCTAAACAAAACCTAGAGCTAATTCTAGGCCTAACCGTAGCCCTAACCCTAACTGAAACCTCACCTTAGTCCTAACCCTAGCTCAAATCCTAACCCTTACTGTAAACATAAACCTAGAATTATCCCAAAATCTAGCCCTAACCCTATCCCTAAACCTAACCTTAACCCTAGCCCTAACCCTAGCTCTAAACCTTTCCATTACTCTAAACCTAAACCTAACCCTATTGGTAACTCTAGCCTTAAACCCAGCTCTAAACAGAAAACTAACCGTAGACTTAACCTAAACCTAACTTGCTATAGCCATAACCATAGCTCAAACCTTAACCCTTAATATAAACTTAAACATAACCATGGCCCTTACACTAACCCTAAACCTAAATCTAACCCTTACCCTAACCCTAAAACTATATCTAACCATATTCATTAACCTAAACCTAACCCTAAACCTAATGATAACCCTAGCCCTAACCCTAACCCTAACCCTAACCCTAACCCTAACCCTAAATCTACCATAATACTAACCCTAGACCTAACTCTGAACCTAACCCTTGCTTTAGACCTACCCATAGCTCAGAACCTAACCCTTACCCTAAACATAACCTTAAGCCTAACTCTAGTTCTAACCTTCACCCTAACCCTAATCAAAACATAATCCTAAACATATCTCTAGCCCTAATATTAACTCTAACTGTATCCTTTACCCTAAACATAACCCTAACCCTAAGGCTAACCCTAGGCCTTAACTTAAACCTAACACTAGCCCTAACCCTAATGCTATTCTTAAACTAGTCCTAACTCTAGCCCTAGCTCTAATTCAAAACTGAGCCATAGCCCTAACCCTAACCCTTAACCTAGACCAAGCCAAAACCTGACACATTGCCCTAACTCTAGCCCTAATTCAAGTTTTAAGCCAAACCCTAAAATTAATCCTGACCCATACTCTGGCCCTAAAACAAACCCTAGCTTTAAACATCACCCTAACTGTAAACCTAAAACTAATACTAGAATTAGCCCTAACCCTAACCCTAAAACTAGCACTAATTGTAACCCTAGTACTTACATTAGCTGTAACCCTAATTCTAACCATAACGTAACCCAAAACCTAGCCCTAATCTGAGCCCTAAACCAAGCTTTAACCCTAACCCTAACCTTAACCCTAAACCTAACACTAATCATAACCATAACCCTAGCCCTAAACCTAGCTCTAACCCTATCCCTAACCCTAAACCTAATGCTAACCCTAGGCCTAACCCTAACCATATCCCTATTCCTAACTCTATCCATTACCCTAAACCTAACCTGAAACCTAAAAATAACCCTATCATTACCCTAATACTAAACTTTTGCTAATTTGAGCCCTAAATTTAAACCTTAAGCTATCCTAAACACTAATCTGGACCCTGACCCTTATAATACCCTTTGCTCTAAAGCTTCACCTAACACTAAACCTAACCCTTACACTAGATGAAGCTATAAACCTAACCCTGAAACTATCTTTAACCTAAATGCTGGACCTGAAATTACCCCTAGCCCTAATCCTAACCCTAAACTTAGCCTTAATTGTAACCCAAACCATAATCTGAGCTTTAACCCTAATTCTAACCCTTGCCCTAGCCCTAAACCTAGCTGTAACCCCATCCTTTACCCTAAAACTTACGATTACCCTAAACCTATCCATAACCCGAAACCTAACCCTAATCCTCGCCCTAACCAAAGCCTAACATTAACACTAAGCCTAGAACTAATCCTAGCCCTAATTTAATCCTATCCTAACTCTAACCCTAGCCCTAAGATTAACTCTAACTCTTTCCCTACCCCATCCTTAGTTCAATCCTTAGCCCTAGCTCTATATCTAACTCTAAATTTAACTGTAACTATAAGCCTAAACCAAACCCTCACATACTCCTCACAATATCCTCACAATATAAACATACTCCTCACAATAAAGCTAATTCTAAAACTTGCCCTAACCTTAGCCCTAGCCATAAAACAAAATCAAGCCATAGCCCTAACCCTAAACCTTAACCTAAACCAAACCCTAACCCTAACCTAGACCTAACCCTAACTCTAAAACCAACCCTGGCCCTGACGCTGACCCTAACAGTAATCCTAGCTCTAAACATCACCCTAACTTTAAATTAACCCTTACACTATACCTAGCCTTGACTCTAACCCTAAAACTAGCCCTAATCATAATCCTAGTTCATATATTAGTCATTGTCCTAACTCTAGTCCTAGCCCTAACACAAATCCTACCCTAATCTGAGCCCTAACCGTAGCTTTAACACTAATCTTAACCCTTTCCCTTACACTAAGCCAAATCCTAACCCAAATGCTAACCCTAGTCCTAACCCCAATCCTTAGCCTAACTTCAACTCTAACCCTATTAGTAGTCCTAAATAAATCTAGCCCTAATTCTATCTCTAACCCTAACCCTGACCATTATTATGACCCTAACAGTGAACCTTGGTCTAAACCTGACCCTATCCCTAAACCAAACCCTAACACTAGCCCTACCGGTAACCCTCTACCTATACCTAAGCCTACTGCTAGAATTAGACTCAAAGCTAATCCTAATATATCCATAACTCTAGCCCTAGACATAAATAAAAACCTAGTTCTAGCCCTAACAATAACCCTTAACCTAAACCAAACACTTACCCTAACACTAAACCTAACACTAGTCCTAATTCTGGCTGTAACTCTAATCCTATCCTTATCCTGATCACTGACCCTGACCCTAACATAAATCTAGCTCTAAACCTTAGCCTAACCCAAAATCTAGACCTAACACTAGACCTAGCCATAACCCTAACCCTAAAACTAGCCCTAATCATAACCCTAGCTCTTACAATACCCACAGCCCTAACCCTAGGCCTAAACCCGTTACAAAAACCTAGTCCTAATTTTAGGCATAAATTTAGCCCAAAGCATAATTCTAACCCTAACCCTTGCCATAACAATAACCCCAACATTCACCCCTGCCTTAGACCTAACCCTATCTCAAAGCCAAACCCTTAAACTAAATATAACCCTAGCCCTATCCTAAACCCTAACCCTAACCCTAGCTCTAATCCTAACCTTAATCCTATCCCAAACTTTAACTCTAACACTACCCATTACCCTAACCCTTTCCCTAACCCTAACCATAAACATAACCCTAGAATTAACCCTAAACCTAAACCTCACCATAGCCCTTACCCTACCTGTAACATTAAGACAAACCTAATCCTAACAGTAGCCCTAACCTGTACCCTAAAACTAACTCTAACATTATCCATTACCCTAAACCTAAATTTAATGAAAACCCTAGCCATAACCCTAACTCTAAACCAAACCAACCATAAACATAACCCTAGATCTAACTTAGAACTAACTTTTGCCATAGCCCTAACCCTAGCTCAAACACTAACCCTTGCCCTAACCCTAACACTTACCCTAACCCTAAGAGTTACCCTAAACCAAACCGTAGCCCTATCCCTAAACCTAACCCTAATCTTAGACTTAATCCAAACCATAACCTAGCCCTAACCTGAACTCTAAACCTATCCATTATATTAAACATAACTCTAACCCTAATGCTAACCCTAATCCTATCACTAAACCTAACATATGCATTACTCTAAACCCTCATTGAAACCTAAACCTAACCTTATCCATTACCCTAAGCATAAGCCTAACCTAACACTAATTCAAACTCTTACCCTAAACTTTAACCTAAACGAAACGCTAACCCTGACCCTAATCCTAATAATACCCCTAGTTCTAAACCTGACCCTTACCCTAAATGTAACCCTTTCACTAGATGTAGTCATAACCTAACCCTAAACTATCCCTAACCTGAACACTGACCCTGAAACTAACACTAAAACTAGCTCTAAACCGGGCCCTAACCCCAAACGTAAACCTAACACTAGACGTAGCAATAATCTTAAACCTAAAACTAGCTCTAATCAGAACCCTAGATCTTACATTTCTGATAGCCCTAAGCCTTGGCCCAAACCTTAGAGAAAAAATCGTCCTAATCTGAGGCTAAACTTACCATAATCATAACCCTAATCCTAAACACAGCCCTAACCCTAACCCTCACTTTACACTTAACACTATCTCAAAGCCTAACACTTAGCCTAAATGTAAACCTAGCCCTATCCTTAAACATAAACACAAATCTAGCCGTAATCCTAACCTTAACCCTAGCTCTAAACATAGCCATTATCCTAACCCTAACATTAACTCTAATGATAACCCTAGCTCTAAACCTAACCCTACCCCCAATCCTAATTATCAACATAACTCTCGAACTAATCCTAAATGTAACCCTTGTCATAGCCTTAACCCTAACTCAAACCCTAACACTTACCCTGAACCCAACTCTAAACCTAGCCATAAACCTAGATTTAACCCTAAACCCTAACCCTAACTTTACATCTAACCCATTCCATTACCCTAAACCTAACCCTAACCCTAATGAAAACCCTAGCCCTAACACAAAACCTCACCATAACTATAATCATAACCCGAACCCTAAACTTAACACTATACCTAACACTTGCCCTAGCCCTAACCCTAGTTTGAACCCTAATGCTTACCTTAATTTTATCCCTAGCCCTAGCCCTAACACTAATCCTAACTCTAGCCCTAACCCTAACCCTAACACTAAACCTAGCCAAATCCTAGCCCTAATTTAGCCCTATTCCTAAACCTAATCCTAGACTTAAGACTAACTATAACTCCCATGACAGATCTATCCTTAGTTCTCACCCTATCCTTTACTGTAAACTTAACATTAGCCCCAAGGCTAGTCATAAACTTTGCCTTATCCTTAGCCCTAGCACTAACCCTTCATTGAAACCTAACTCTAAATCTAACCCTAACCTGAGGCCTAAGCCTAAACCTGAAACCAGCTCTAACCCTAATGCTAATCCTAAAATTAGTCCTAACCCTAGCCCTAGCCCTTTAAAAAAACCAAGCCATACCCCTAACCCTAACCCTTAACCTAAACCAAACCCTAACCCTCTACATAGCCCTAACCCTATGCTTAATTTGAGTACTAAACCTAACCCTGAACCTAAAAATGACCCTGACTCATAACCTAACACTAACTCTAGCTCAAAACGTTACCCTAACATTAAACCTAACTCTAACACTAGAATTAGCCATTAACCTAACCCTAAAACTAACCCTAAATGTAAACCTATTCCTAATCCTAACCTAAACCTATCCCTAATCCTAACCCTATCCATTACCCAAAACCTAAACTGAACCCTAAACATAACCCTATCATTATCCTAACCCTAATTTGAGCCCTAATTTTAAACCTTAACTTAAACCAAACCGTAACCCAGACCTTGACCCTAATAAAACCCCTAGCTCTAAACCTGATCCTAACCCTAAACCTAACCCTTACACTATACATAGCCATAATTCTAACCCTAAAACTATCTTTAACCATAATTCTGGACATGAAATTATCCCTAGCCCTAATCCTAGCGTTAAAACTAAAACAAACACTAGACCAAAACCTAGCCTTAATCATAACCCTAACCCTAACCGAAGCCCTAGCCCTAACCCTAATTTAAACCCTCACCCAACCTCTAAAACTAGCTATAACATCATTTCTTACCCTAAACTTAACCCTAATTCTAACCCTAAACCGAAGCTTAAGCAGAACACTAACCCTAGACCTAATCCTAGCCCTAATTTAGCCCTATCTCTAACCTAACCCCAACCCTAGCCCTAACACTAACTCTAACTCTCGCATTAGCTCTATTCCTAGTTCTAACCCTATTCCTTACTGTAACCCTAACCCTAGCATATCCCTTGCCCTATCCTTAGTCCTAGCTCTAACCCTAGATCTAACCCTAACTCCAAATTTAACCCTAACTCCAAATCTAACCCTAACTCTAAGCCTAAGCTTAACACTAACACTAGCCGTAACCCTAATGCTAATCATAAAACTAGCCCTAACCCTAATCCTAGGACTAAAACAAAACCGAGCAATAGCCCAAACCCTAAACCTTAACTTAAGCCAAATCCTAACACTACACTTAGATTGAATCCTAGCCCTAATTCGAGTCCTAACACTAGCCTTAAAACTAACCCTGACCCTGACTCATATCCTAACACTCATCCTAGCTCTAAACACCACCCTCAATTAAACCGAACCTTAACAATAACCCTATCCCTCTAATGAGTTCTAACCCTAACCCTAAAACTAGCCCTGACCCTGACTCCTATCCTATCACAAAACCTAGTTCTAAATATCACCCTAACCTTAAACCTAACCCTAGCATTAAACTTACCCCTAACCCTAACCCTAAAAGTAACCATAATTTTACCCCGAGTTCTTACATTAGCTGTTACCCTAACCCTAATATAAAAACTAGCCCTAATATGAGCTGTGAATCTAGCCTTAACCCTAATTCTACCCCTAACCATTGCCCTAACCCTAGCTCTAAATCAATCCCTTATTTTAAGCAAAATCCTAAACCTAAGGGTAACCCTAGATCTTTCCTTAATCCTTAGGATAACCAAAACCCTAACCCTATTAATAATCTTAACCCTAACCCTCATTTTAGCTCTAATCCTATCCCAAACCTTAATGCTTAATTCTGACCCTTATTCTGATGCTAACACTAACCCTAGGTCTAAAACTGACCCTAACACTAGACCAAACCCTAACACTAGCCCTAGACCTAAACCTAATCCTAAATCTAGCCTTAACTCTAGCCCTATACATAAACATAAACCTACCCTAGCTCTAACAATAATCCTTAACCTAACTCAAACACTAACCCTACCCCAGTCCTAATTCTGGCTGTAACCCTAATTCTAACTCTACCAAACATTGGCCCTGCCTTTAGAGTAAACTTATCTCTAAATCTGACCCTACATGAAAATCTAAACGTAACACTAGACCTAGTCATAACTCTAACCCTACAACTAGCCTTCAACATAACCCTAGCTCTTACATTACCCATAGCCCTAACTCTAGGCCTAAACCTAACACAAAACTACAGCTAATCCTAGGCCTAAGCCAAGCCTTAAGCATAACACTAACCCTAACCCTAGCCCTCACCCTAACCTAACACTCGCTTTAGTCCTAACCCTAGCTCAAAGCATAAACATTACCCTAAACCTAAACCTACACCTATCTCTCTATCTAACCCTAACCCTATCCCTAATCTTAATCTTATCCCTACCTCTAAACCTAGCTCTAATCCTACCCATTACTCTAAACCTAACCCTAAACTTATTGATAATCCTAGGCCTAACCCTAAACCTAAACCTACCTGGAAAACTAATCCTAGACCTAACGTTGAACCTCACACTTGCCATAGACCTAACCCTAGCTCAAAACATAACCCTTACTATAAACCTAAACATAACCATAACCCTAACTCTAAGCCTAAACCTCAATCTAATGTTAAACGTTAAACATATCCCTAAATCTACATCTAATCATACCCATTACCCTAAACCTACCTCAACCCTATGATGTCCCTACCCCTAATCCTAACCCTAACCTTATCAGTACTGTAATCTTATCCTTAGAAGTAACCCTAAACCTAACCATCACCCTAGCCCTAACCCTAGCTCAAAACCTAACCCTTAAGCTAAACATATCCATAAGCCCAACCTTAGTTTTAACCCTAAACCTAACCCTAATTCAAGACCTATTTCTAACCATAAATCTAGCCCTAAACTTAGCTCTAACACTATTCATTATACTAAACATAACCCTTACCCTAATGCAAATCCTAGGCCTAACCTTAAACCTATCACTAACCCTAACCCTATCAGCCACCCTAAACCTAATGTAAACTCTAAACAAAAATCTATCATTACCCTAACCCACACCCTAATGCTAATTCAAGCCCTAACCCTAAACCCTAACCTCCACCAAACTCTAACACTGATCCTGACCCTAATAAATCCCCTAGCTCTAAAGCTGACCCTTACACTAAACCTAACCCTTGCACTAGACCTACCATAATCCTAACTAAAACTATCCCCAACCGTAAGCCTAGACCTGACATTAGCCACACCCTAATCCTAGCCCTAAACCTAACACAAACCCCAGCCCTTATCCTAGCCCTAAACCTAGCCTTAATCCTAACACTAAACCTAAACTTAGGCCTAACCAGAAAACTAACCCTAGCCCGAATCTTAAACCTAATTTAGCCCTATTCCTTACCCTAGCACTAACCCTAGCCCTAAACATAACCATAGCCCTAACTCTAGCCTAAACCTCAATCTAACATTAAACACAGCCCTAAATCTACATTGAATCAAATCCATTACCCTAACTCTAACTCTTACCCTAGCCCTATCCCTAATTCTAACTCTATCTCTTACCAGAACCATAATCCTAGCCCTAACCCTAGCCCTGTCATTAGCCCTAGCCCTAACTCTGATCTAATTTTAACTATAAATTTAACCATAACCCTAAGCCTAAACCTAAACCTAACTCTAAATATAACTTTAAATCTAAGCCTAAACCTAAACCTAACACTAACCCTAACCCTAAAGCTAATCCTGAAAGTAACCCTAATCCTAGCCCTATCTCTAAAACAAAACCTAGACATAGCTCTAACCTTAACCCTTAACATAAACCAAAACCTAACCCTAACCCCAACCTTAGCTCTAATTCTAGTGTTAAGCAGAAAACTAGAACTAACACTGACCCTGACTCTGACCATAATACTAACCCTAATCTAAACATCATCCTATCCCTAACACTATACCTACCACTAACCCTAAGCCTAAACTTAGCCATAATTGTAACCCTGGTACTTACATTAGCCTTACCTCTAACCCTAGCACTAACTTAACCCAAAACCTAGCCCTAATCTGAGCCCTCACGCGAGTTTTAACCCTAACCATAAACCTAAACCTAGCCCTAATAAAAACCATAACCCTAGCCCTAACCCTAGCTCTAACCCTATCCATTGCCATAACCATAACCCTTGGTCTAAACCTTACACTATCCCTAATCCTAAACCTATGCATTACCCCAAACCAAACCTAAATCATAAACCTCACCCTATCATTACACTAACATTAACCATAATGCTAATTCAAGCCCTAACTTTAAACCTTAACCTATTACAAAGTTCTAATCCAGACCTTGACCCTAATAATTCCCCTAGCTCTAAACCTGACCCTAACCCTGAACCTTACACTACATGTATCCATAAACGTAACCCTAAAACTATCTTTAACCATAAACCTAGATCTGATATTAGCCCCAGCCATAATCCTAGCCCTAACCCTAAAACAAACAGTAGCATTATCCTAGCCTTAAACCTAGTCTTAATCATAATTCTAACCATAACCATAGCTCTAACCCTAATTCTAACCATCACCCTGTCTCTAAACCTAGCTATAATGCTATTTCTTACCATAAACGTAACTCTAACCCTAACCCTAATGCTAGGCCTAAGATGAACACTAACTCTAGCCATAATTCTAGCCCTAAATTAACCCTATCCCTAACCCTAGCCCTAAGACAAAATCTAACTCTCACACTAGCCCTATCTATACTTCTAATCCTATTCATTATCGTAATCCTAACCCTAGCCCTAAACCTAGCTCTAACCCTAGCCATAACCATTGCCTAATCCTTATTCCTAGTCCTAACCCTAGATATAACCCTAACACTAAATCTAACCCTAACCCTAAGCCTAAGCCTAACATTAACACTAGCCTTAGCCCTAATGCTAATTATAAAACTAGCCCTAACCCTAACCTTAGTAGTAAAACAAAACCGAGCAATAGCCCTAACCTTAAACCTTAACTTAAACCAAACCCTAACAGTACGCCTAGAGCTAATACTAGCCCTAATTCGAGTCCTAACCTTAACCTTAATACTAACCCTGATTTTGACTCATATCCTAACACTCTCCCTAGCTCTAAACAGAACCCTAACCTTAAACCAAACACTTACAGTAATTCTAGCATTAATTCAAGTCCTAACCCTAACCCTAAAATTAAACCATACCCTAACTATTAATCTAACACTAAATCTAGCACTAAATTTCACCCTAACATTAAACCTAATCCTAACACTAGAGATTTAACCCCTAACCATAACCCTAAAACTAACCCTAAAAACCCTAGTTCTTACATTAGCCATTGCTCTCACCCTAGCCATAACCCTAACACAAAAACTAGCCCTAATCCAAGCCCTCAACCTAGTTTTAACCCTAACGCAAACCCTAACCCGAGACCTCATCCTAGCTCTAACCTTATCCCTTACACTAAGCCAAACCCTAAACCTAATGCTAATCCTAATCCTAGTTCTCATTTTAGCTCCAACCATAACACAAACCCTAACCCTAACCCTGACCCTTATTCTGACCCTAATACTAATCATAGGTCTAAACCTGAACCTAACCCAAAACTAAACCCTAACACTAGCCCTAATGGTAAACTTATACCTAAACCTAACCTTAACACAAACCCTAGACCTAAACCTAATCCTAATCTACCCATAACTCTAGCCCTAGACTTAAAGAAAAATCTAGCCCTATCCCTAACAATAACACCTAGCCTAAAGCCAAATACTAACCCTTCTCCTAGACTGAACCGTAGTCCTAATTTTGGTTTTCACATTAACCATTACCCTAAACTGAACACTGACACTGACACTAACACTAACCCTAACCCTAAACATAACCCTAACCCTAAACCTAACCCTAAAACTATACTTAGCTCTAATATTAACCCTAAAACTGGCCCTAATTATAACAACTTCTTACATTTGCTGTAGCCCTAACCTATCCCAAAACCTAGCCCTAACCGAAGCCATACCCTAGCTTTAACCCTAAAGCTAGCCATAACCCTAAACATAGCCCTAACTCTAAACCTAAGCTTAACCCTAGACCTAATCCTAAGCATAACACTAGCCCTATCACTAGCTCTAACCCTATTCATTACCCTAATGACAACCCTAACACTTTTGCTAACCCTAGGACAAACCCTAATCCTATCCCTAACCCTAACCCTATCCATTACCCTACAACTAACCTGAACTTTAAACCTAAAACTATCATTAACCTATCTCTAACTCTAATGATTACTCGAGCCTTAACCTAATAAAAACAATAACCCTGATCCTGACCCTAATAATACCCATAGCTCTAAACCTGACCCTAACAAGAAACCTAACCCTTACAATAGACCTAGCTATAAACTTAACCCTAAAACTCTTCTGCACTGTAACCCTAAACCTCACATTAGCCCTAGCTCTATTCCTAGTCCTAACTCTAACACAAACGTTAGCCCACATCCTAGCCATTAACCTCGCCTTAATCATAAACACAACCCTAACCCTAACCGTAATTCTAATCCTCACCCTAGACTAAAAGTAGCTATAATCCTATCCTTAACCTAAATCTAACCATCACCCTAACACTAACACTAACCCTAGTCCTAAAAATAGTCCTAACCCTAACACTAACCCTAGCCCTAATCCCAGCCCTAATTTAGCCATATCCCTAACCCTAAAACTAACCCTAGCCTAAGAATAACTCAAACTCTCACCCTAGCCCTATAGCTAGTTCTAAACCTATCCCTTAAAATCACCCTAAACCTAGCCCTAAACTTAGCCCTAATCCTAGCCCTATCCTTAGCCCTAGATCTAAACCTAATTCTAAATCTAACCCTAAACTAAGCCTAAACATCACACTAACATTAGCCCTAATTCTAACATTAATCCTAAAATTAGCCCTAGATCTACCCCTAGCCCTAAAACAAAACCGAATCAAAACCCTAACCCTAACACCTAACCTAAACCAAAACCTAACCTTACACCTAGCCCTAATCCTATCTCTATTCTAGTCCTAATCCTAACCTGAAAACTAATCTGGATCCTGACTCTGACCCTAACATTAAACCTAGCTCTAAACATTATCGTAACCGTAAATTTAACCCTAACACTAGACCTAGCCCCAACCCTGACTCTATCACTAGCGCTAATCATAACACTACTTCATACATTAGTCATAGCCTTTACCCTAGTTTTAACCTAGCCCAAAACCTAGCCTTAATCCGAGTCCTAAACCTGCTTTTTTAATATTTATTTTTTCAGTTTTTAGTGAACACAACATCTTTATTTTGTTGGTATGTAATGCTGAAGATTGAACCCAGAGCCCCACACATGCCAGGAGAGCATGCTACCACTTGAGCCACATTGCCAGCCCCTAAACCTAGCTTTAACCCTAAAGATAAACCTAACTCTAACTCAAACAAAAGCCCTAATCCTATATATAACCCTAACCCTAATCTTAGGTCTAACCCTATCCATTACCCTAATGATAACCCTAGGCCTAACCCTAACCCTATACATTACACTAAACCACACCTAAATGCTAAACCTAACCCTTTCATCAACTTAACACTAAACCGAATGAGAATTCACACCCTAAATCTAAACCCTAACCTAACCCAAATCCTCACCTTGATCTGACCCTAATAATAACCCTGGCTCTAAAACTGACCCTTACTCTAAAACTAACCCCTACACTGAACCAAGCCATAAATCTAACACTAAATCTATCCCTAATGGTCATCCTAGACCTGACATTAGCCCTAACCCTAATACTGGCCCTAACCCCAACACAAACATTTGCCCTAATCCTAGCCCTAAACGTAGCTTTAATCATAAACCTAACCCTAACCCTAGCCTTAACTCTAATACTAACACTTGTCCTAGCCCTCAACATAGCTATAACTCAATCCTTTACTCTAAACGTAACCCTAACTCTAACCATAACCCTAAACCTAACACTAACACTAGCCCTAATTTAGCCCTATCCCTAACTCTAACATTAACCCTAAACCTAACCCTAAGACTAACTCTAACTCTCACACTAGCCCTATCACTAGTTCTAATCCTATCCTTTACCATAACCCTAAACCTAACCCTAACTCTAATCCTAACCCTCGCCCTATCCTTAGCCCTAGTCCTAACCATAGATAAAAACCTAACTCTAAATCTAACCCTAACCCAAAGCCTAAGCCTAACCATTATAAATACATTTATATTTAGACTCTATGTCTACAGATGTTGGCTTCAATTATTATTTAGAATATAGTCATTATTTTCATAAAAGGCATACCATTTCTGGTCGTGTATAGAGAACTGAGGGTCAGGTGTTCGATGCTATGTTAAGGGGGAAAGGAGTAAGTGTATGGGATTAATCTAATTTATCAAATTTGGAAGAGAACTCTAATGAATAGACAGGGGGAATTCATGGAAGAATATATAAATTCAAACTCCTTATCTCTATTCATAAAATTACCCTATGTATAAATAGTAAAAATGGGGAGGCTGAAAGTGGGAGAGAGGGAGAAAAAAAACAAGAAAAAATAACAAGAAAGAATAACAGAGAGAAAGAAACTAAGAGAAAATAAAGGGTGATGAGATGAGGCCTATGCAATTCCTCTATATTATACTATTCTGGTGATTCAGTTCTTAAAGTCCAATTTCATGCAGTTTTTCGTTTCACATATGTTGAGGTTGTGAGGACCAGAGGTGGAAGGGTACAGGAGAATGGATGAGAAGACTGAGAAAAGAAAAGTAAAAAAGAAAAAAAAAAAGTGTCTCAGAATTCTGTTTTCTTTTCTTGTAGTAGGTGGAGTTTTCTATTCCTAGCTTGAGTCTCTGTGCTTAGGTTGGTGGAGGTAGCCAAATGAGAGGGCTTGAGCTTCTACTTGGAGCGTCCCTACTCTCATCTCTGAATTGGAAACCAGGTGCCTATACAGTTGCTGTTCCACATTGATAGCTATGCCCCCCAAAAGCTTGTGAGAAAAATCTTGAGTTATCACAGCTTGAGGTAGGGGAGTTGGAAACTGGTACCTGATCAGCTGCAGAACCGAGCTGGTAGCCATGCCCACCAATAGATGGCGAGTAAGGTTTTGCAAGATGGATTCCATCTAATACCCATGTATGATGTTTAGTGAGGTGGGTGGTTCTGGAGTGACCTTGTGCTGTGTCCAGAGCTTGGTCTGGTGACTCGCAAGCAAAGCCTCTGTATTCTATGCTGCCTTCCATCTGCGCTGAGAGTGCCTGCATGGCTGAGACTGCTGTCTGCACCCAGAGCAACCGTGCAGCTGAGCCTTCCATCTGGGCTGAGAGCACCTATGTGGCCCTAGTTTTCTTCAAATTTCTATAATACTGGGTAAGATTCATCTTTTGCTTAACCTTACTATGCTCCAAGGGTTTGGGCCTCCTCTGTTCAATGCTTTGCTTTCAGGAACAGTTTGTATTTTAAGGTTTCCCTTCATTATGGCTTCTTAATATGATTGAAAATTGAGCTGGAAATCAAACAGGGTTGGCAGGAGGTGCTTGAAACTTCACACAATCAGTTCTCAATGGGTACTCTCTAGTTTCTTTCTTTTGAAGGTAGGCCAAAGATGAAGCATGCAAAAGAAACTGTATCTGAGGGCCCTTAAGGAGAAAACAGAGAAACATGTATTTACTGAAATAAATCTCCCAGCAATTTGATCAGATTTTTTTGATACTGCACAGTATACATCTTTTACATTGCTCCACTAGGCTCCCCAAGGATGGCATTTTGGATCAATTGTTCTCTAAACAGGTAAGGGTTAGTGTTATGGTTAGGGTTAGGGATAGATTTAGAGCTAGTGTTAGGGTTAGAATTTGTTTTGTTCAATTTTTTGATACTGGGAAAGACTCATCTTTTACCTAGCCTTATTATGTGCCCCAGTTTTTGGCCTTCTTGGTTCAATGGTTTGCTGTCAGGAATAGTTTGTTTTTAATTTCTCACTTCATTTTCACCTATATGGGTAAATGCAAATGGAGGTGGACACCAGAAGGTTGGTGCTAGCTGGTTGAAACTTCACATACTCAATCAATTGTCTGTGGGCACTCTCTAGTTTCTTCCTTTTCAAAGTAGCCATAAATTGAAGTATGCAAAAAAAATTTATCCAAGAGCATTTTAGGAGAAACAGTGCAGATGCATGTACTGAAATACCTCCCCCAATTATTTGGTCAGATATTTGATCTTTAAGCTTGCCCAACTAGTCTCCCCAAGTTTGAAACTTTTATGATCAAAGGTTCTCTTAACAGGTTAGGCTTAGGGTTATGGTTAGATTTAGGGCAAGTGTTAGAACTAGAGTTAGGGTTAGAGTTAGTTTATTTCAACTTTTTGGATATTGGGCAGGATTTATCTTTTTTCCTATTCTTAGTATACTCCCTATGTTTGGGCCTCCTAGGTAAAAGGGTTTGTTCTCAGGAGCAGTTTTAATTTTCATGTTTCACTTCATTTTTCCCTATGGGGTAAATGGAAATGGAGCTGGACTCAAACAGGGTTTGTGCTAGCTGCTTGAAACTTCACACACTCAATCAGTTCTCAGTGCAGATTATTTCATTTTTTTCTTGTGGACGTAGCCCAAAGCTGAATTAGATGGAAAGAGATTTATGTGAGCACCTTAGGAGCAGGCTTTAATTATTTTTGCTTGGATTATTTTGATATTGTACAGGATTTATTCTTTTCCTTGTCTTATTAGTAACCCCAAGTTTGGGTTTTCAAGGTTTGCCAGTTCACTGTCAAGAAGAGTTTGAACTTTTAGGTTTCAATTTATTATGGCCTATAGATATGAATGAAAATGGAGCTGGAAATCAAACAGAGTTAGTACTAGCTGCTTGAAACTTCACACACTCAATCAGCTCTCTGTGGGCACTCTATGTTGTTCTTTGTGAAAGTACCTTAAACTGAAGCATGAAAAATAATTTACCTAAAAGCACATTAGGAGAAAACAGGAAAATATGCACATACTTAAATACCTCCCACAATTATTTGGTCAGATTTCTTTGATACTTTACAGGATTTATCTGTTATCTGGCCCCACTAGGCTCCTTTATTTGGGGACTACTATGATCAATGGTTCTCTAAACAGGTTAGGTTAGGTTTACTATTAGTTTAGGGCTAGGGTTACAACTAGTGTTTTGTTAGATTTAGTTTTGTTCAAATTTCTTGGATACTGGGAAGGATTCAACTTTTACCTAGCCTTACTATATTCTCTGGTTTGGGCCTCTCAGATCAAGTGTTTTCTCTTTGAACAGTTTGTATTTTAAGTTTTCATTTCATTTTGACTTATGTGGTTAAATGAAAATGGAGCTGGAAATCTAACAGGGTTAGTACTAGCTACTTCAAACCTCACACACTCAATCAGGTTTTTATGGTCATTCTCTGATTTATTCCTTGTAAAATTATCCCTAAGCTGAAGCATGGAATGCAACTTTATGTGAGAGCACTTTAGGAGTAAACAGGGAAATATGCATATACTAAACTACCTCCCCCAATTATTTGGTCAGATTTCTTTGATACTGTGAAAGATTCATCTGTTAGAATGCCTCACTTGGCTTCACAAGTGTGGGAATTCTAGGATCAAAGGAACTCTAAACAGGCTAAGGTTAGTGCTGGGATTAGTGTTAGGACTAGGATTAGACCTAGTGTTAGGGTTAGAGTTAGTTTTGTTTTCAAATTTCTATAATACTGTGCAGGATTCATCTTTTTTTTAGACTAAATCCCAAAATTTGGGCCTCCTACATAAAGGGTTTGCTTTCAGTAACAGTTTCAATTTTCATGTTTCTCTTCATTTTGTCTTATAGGGGTGAATGGAAATGAAGCTGGAAATCAAAAAGGTTTGGGGCTAACTGCTTGAAACTTCACACACTCCATCAATTTTCAGTCAGCATAATCTGGTTTTTCCTGTGGAAGTAGCCCTAAGAGGAAATAGAAAGAAACAGTTTTATCTCTGATTGCTTTAAGAGCCAGAAGAATACCCATGTACTGAAAGAGCTTCAATTTTTTTGGTTGGATTACTTTGATACTGTACAGGATTCATCCTTGACCTAGCCTTAGTAGGCTCCCCACATTTGGGACTTCTAGGTTCAATCGTTCAGTGTCAGGAACAGTTTGAATTTTTAGGTTTCACTTCATTATGGCCTATAGGTGTGAATGACAATGGAGCTGGAAATCAAACAGGGTTTGTGGTAGCTGCATGAACCTTCAGAAACGCAATCAGCTCTCTGTGGGCACTCTTTGGTTTTTCTTTGTGAAAGTACCTTAAGCTGAAGCATGAAAAAACAATTTATCCAAGAGCACTTTAAGAAAAAAACAGGGAAATATAAATGTATTAAAATACCTCCCCCAATTTTTCATCAAATTTCTTTGATACTGCACAGGATTCATCTGTTAAGTTGCACCACTATGCTCCCCAAGTTTGGGACTTCTATGATCATAGGTACTTTAAACAGGCTAGAATTAGTTTAGGGTTGGGTTAGATCGAGTGTTAGAGTGAGTTTTGTTCAAATTCATTTGATACTTGGCATAATTCGTATTTTACCTAGCCTTACTATTTTCCCCAGGTTTGGGCCTTCTCCTTTCAATGGTTCACTGAGACAGGAACAGTTTGTATTTTAAGCTTTCTTCATTTTAACCTCTACGGGTAAATGGAAATGGAGTTCAAAATCAAACAAGGTTGGTGCTCAATTTTTGAAACTGCACACTCTTAATAAGTTCTATGTGGGCACTCTCTGGTTTCTTCCTTGTGAAAATTTCCCAAAGCTAAAGCATTTAAAAACAATTTTATCCTAGAGTACTGTAGGAGACAACAGAGAAATACACATGTACTGAACTACCTCCCCAAATTATTTGGTCAGATTTCTTTGATACTGCACAAGATTCATCTGTTAGCTTTCCCCACTAATCTCCCTTAATTTGGGACTTCTATGATAAAAGGTTCTCTAAACAATTTAGGTTTAGGTTTATGGTTAGGGTAAGGGCTAGGTTTAAGCCTAGTGTTAGGGTTAGAGTCATTTATCTTTGATACTGGGCAGGATTCATGTTTTACCTAGCCTCACAATGTTCCCTGGTTCTTAGTTCAATGGTTCGCTCTCAGGAACAGTTTGTATTTTAAGGTTTCACTTCATTGTGAACTATTTTGGTGAAGAGAAATGGAGCAAGAAATCAAACAGCGTTGGTGCTATCCACTTGAAACTGCACACACTCAATCATTTCTCTGTGGGCACTCTCTGTTTTGTTCCCTGGGAGTGTTGTCCTCAGCTGAAACATGCAAAGCAACTTTATCCCAGAGCATTTTTGGAAAAATCCTGGAAATGCATATACTGAAACACTTCTCCCCAATTATTTTCTCAGAGTTCTTTGATACTGTGCAGGATTCATCTGTTAGCTTGTCCCACTAGGCTCCCTTAGTTTGGGATTTCTATGATCAAATGTTCTCTAAACAGGCTAGGGTTAGCTGTAGGGTTAGGATTAAGGATAGATTAAGGGCTAGTGTTAGGTTTACAGCAGTTTTGTTCAAATTTCTTTGATACTAGGCAGGATTTATATTTTACCTAGCCTTACTATGTTCTTCATGTTTGGGACTTCTAGGTTCACTGGTTTGCTGTCAGTATTTCAGTTTCTATTTTAAGGTTTCACTTCATTTTGACTTATATGGGTAAATGGAAATGGAGCTGGAAATCAAACAGGGTTTTTGCTACAAGCTGCTTGAAACATCACACACTCAATCAATTCTCTGTGAGGGCTTTCTGTTTTTTTCCTTGTGAAAGTATCCCAAAGATGAAGCATGCAAAAACAACTCTATGTGAGAGAATATTTGGAGACAACAGGAAAATATGCATGTACAAAAGTACTTCCCCCAATCATTTGGTCAGATTTCTTTGATACATTGCAGGATTCATCAGTTAGCTTGTCCCACTAGGCTCCTAAACTTTGAGACATCTATGATCAAAGGTTCTCTAAACAGGTTAGGCTTAGGCTTATGTTTAGAGTTAGGTCTAATGTTAGGGTTAGAGTTTGTCTTGTTCAAATTTCTTCGATACTGGGCAGGATACATTTTTACTTAGCCTTAATATGTTCCCCAGGTTTCAGCCTTTTAGGTTCAATTCTTTTCTGACAGGGACAATTTGTATTTTACAGATTCACTTCATTTTGACCTACATGGGCAAATGGACATGGAGCTGGAAATCAAACAAGGTTGGTGCTAAATGCTTGAAACTTCACACACCCAATCAGTTCTCTGTGGGCACTCTCTGGTTTGTTCATTGTGAAATTAATAATACGTTGAAGCATGCAATACAAATTTATCTGAGAATACTTTAGGAGAAAACAGGGAAATGTGCATGTACTGAAATAGCTCCCCCAATTATTTTGTCAGATTTCTTTGAAACTGCCCCTGTTTCATCTGTAAGCTTGCCCCACTGGACTCCCAATTTTGAAACTTCTATGATCAAATGTTTCTAAAGAGATTAGGGTTATTGTTAGAGTTAGTGTTAGGACTAGGTTTAGACCTGGTGTTAGGGTTAGAGTTAGTTTTTTTTTTTAAATTTCTATGATATTGGGCAGGATTCATCTTTTTCCTATTTTGACTATACTCCAAATGTTTGGGAATCCTGTGTAAAAGGGTTTTCTCTCAGAACAGTTTCAATTTCCCGTTTCTCTTCTTTTTGCCTTATAGGGGTGAATGGAAATGAAGTTGGAAATCAAACAGGGTTTGTGCTAGATGCTTGAAACTTCACACACTCAATCAGTTCTCAGTGAGCATTCTCTGTTTTTTTCCTGTGAAATATCCCTAAGCTGAAGTAGAAAGAAAAACTTTATCTCTGAGTGCTTTAGGAGCAAGCAGAATACACATGTACTGAAATAGCTTTGAATTTTTTTGGTCAAATTACTTTGATCCTGTACAGGATTTATCCTTTACCTAGCCTTAGTAGGCTCCCCATATTTGGTACTTCAAGGTTCAATGGTTCAGTGTCAGAAACAGTTTGAATTTTTAGGTTTCACTTCATTATGGCCTATAGGTGTGAATGAAAATGGAGCTGGAAATCAAACAAGATTGTTGCTAGCTGCATAAAACTTCACACTCTTAATCACTTCACTGTGTGCATGTGCTGTTTTGTTCCTTGTGAAAGTACCTTAATCTGAAACATGAAAAAACAATTTATCCAAGAACACTTTAGGAGAAAACATTGGAAATAAGCATGTTCTGAAACCCCTCCCCCAATTACTTGGTCAGATATTTTTGATACTGGGCAGGATTCATCTGTTGCTTTGTCCTACTAGGCACCAAAAGTTTGGGACTTTTATGATCAAGCTCTATAAACAGGAAAAGCTTAGTTTTAGGATTAGGGTTAGGGCTAGGATTAGAACTAATGTTTGGGTTAGAGTTAGTTTGTTCAAATTTCTTTGATACTGGTCAGGATTCATCTTTTACCTAGCATTACCATTTTCATCAGGTTTAGGTCTTCTTGGTTCAAGGTTTGCTGTCAGGATCAGTTTGTGTTTTAAGGTGTCACTTCATCTTGACTTCTATGGGTTAGGGTTAGGGTTAGGCCTATGACTCGGTTTTGTTTTAGGGCTAGGGCTAGGGTTAGGGCTAGATTTTGAATTAGTGTTAGGGTTAGGGCTAGTGTTAGGATGAGGTTTAGGCTTAGGGTTAGGGTTAGATTTAGAGTTAGGGTTAGATCCAGGGCTAGGGTTAGGGCTAGGGTTAGTGTTACAGTAAGGGATAGGGTTAGAACTAGGGAAACGGCTAAGATGAGAGTTAGATTTAGATTTAGGACTAGCCCTAAGGTTAGCATTAGGATTACGGCTAAATTAGGGCTAGGATTATGGCTAGGGTTAGTGTTAGGTTTAGGCCTAAGGGTAAGGCTAGGTTGAGGATTAGCATTGGTGTTACTATTAAGTTTAGGGGAATGGGTGTGGTTATAGCTAGCTTTAGGCCTAGGGTGAGGGTTAGAATTTGGATTAGGGTTATGGTTAGTGTTTTGGTTAGGATCAAGGCTAGGTTTTGGGCTAGGATTTCTGTTAGATTAAGGGCTAGAACTAGGGCTAGGGCTAATGTCAGGTCAAGGTTTATGGTTAGGGATTGTTTTAGGGTTAGGTTATGGCTAGGTCTAGTTTCAGAGCTATGTTTAGGGTAAAGGTCAATTTTAGAGTTAGGGGTAATATTAGGGTTATGGTAAGGGTTAGCATTTGGTTTAGGTCAAAATTTAGGGTAGGGGATGAATTAGTGTTACGTTTAGGCTTAGGGTTAGGGTAATGTACAGGGTTAGGTTAAGGTTTCAGTTAAGGTTTAGGGTAATGGATGGGATAGGTTTAGCAACAAGTTTAAGGTTAGCATTAGGGTTAGGTTTTTGTTTAGTGTAATGGGTAGATTTCGAGCTAGGGTTAGGGCTAGGTTATTGTTTGGATTAAGTCTTGGATTAGGATTAGGTTTAGGGATTGGGCTATGGTTTGGTTTAGCATAAATGTTAGGTTTATGGCTAGGGTTATGGTTAGGTTAGGGTAGGGACTAGTCTTTGAGCTAGGGTTAGGGCTAGGGCATTTAATCTATGGTTTATGTTTAGTGTAGAGTTATGTTTATGGTTAGGGTGTGGTTTAGGGTTAGGATTATTGTTAAAGTTTTCATTAGATTTAGGGTTATGTTTAGGGTAATGTATAATGTTAGATTTAGGGTTAGGGTTAGTGTTAGGTTTAGGGTATGAATTAGGGCTAGTCTTAGGATTAGGTTTAGTATAAGGCTTTATGTTTCAGCTAGGGTTACAGCTATGGTGAGGTTTATGTTTATGGCTAGGTCTTGGGTTAATTTTATGGTTAGAGTTAGGTTTAGTGTTAGGGATAGTGTTATAACAAGAGTTAGGCCAATTGATCGGGATAGAACTAAAGTTCGGGATAGGATTAAGGTTAGGATTAGAGCTAGGATTAGGGTTAGGTTTTAGGATAGGGCTAGGGTAATGTTTAGTGTAAGGGTTTGCCTTTGAGCTAGGGTTAGGTCTAAGGCAAGGGTTAGAGTTAGGTTTAGTGTTAGGGATAGGGTAAGGTTATGCTTAGGGCTAAGTTTATGCCTAGGATTATGGCTAAAATTTGAATTAGATTTAGGGCTAGGGTTAGGACTATGGTTAGGTTAGGGCTAGTGTTAGGGTTAAGATTAGGGTTAAAGCTTGGGTTAGGGCTAGGGTTTATGGCTAGTATTAGTTTTAGGGATATGGCTAGGTCTAGTGTTAGGACTAGGTTTTGGGTTAGGGTCAGGTTTAGGTTAATATTAGGGTCACTGTCAATTTTCAGGATAGGGACAGGGTTAGGTTTAGAGCCAGAATTAGGACTAGTATTAGGTATAGGGAGGGGTAGAGTAAGTGTTTAGATAAGGTTAAGGGTTATTGTTAGGGCTAGAGCTAGGATCTTGTTTAAGTCTAGGGCTACAGTTATAGCTATATTTAGGATTAGTTTTGAGTCTAGATCTAGTTTTAAGGTTAGGTGTAGGTATAGGGTTACCAGTAGGGCTAGTATTAGGGTTTGGTTTAGAATTAGGGTCAGGTTTATACCTAGGGTTACTATTAGTATCAGAATAAGGTTCAGAGTTAGGGTTAAAATCAGAATGAGGGCTAGGGTTAGGGCTAGTGTTTAAGTTAGGCTAAGGATTGGGGTTAGGACTACATTTAGCATTTGGTTTAGGGTTTGGCTTAGGGTAAGGGATAGGGTTAGAACTAGGGTTAGGGCTAGGATTAGAGTTAGGTTTAGTGCTAGTGTTGGGGTTAAGATTAGGGTTAAAGCTAGGGTTAGGGCTAGAATTAGGAGTATGATTTGTGTTGGGGTTAGGGCTAGAGTTATGAAAATTAGTAATGTATGAACTAGGGTTACAATTAGGGCTAGTTTTACTGTATGCATATTATGTATAAGGCTAGGTTTAGTGTTAGGGTTAATTTAAGGTTAGGGTGATTATTAGAGCTAGGATTTTTAGAGTTATTTTTAGTGTTATGGTTAGGGCTAGGTGTATGTTTATGGTTTGGCTTAGGTTAATGGTTACGGTTCAGGATATGGCTTGGTTTTGTTTTATGGCTAGGGCTAGGGGTAAGGCAAGTTTTAGGATTAGCATTATTCTTAGGGCTAGTGTTAGAATTAGGTTTAGGATTATGTTTATGGTTAAATTTAGAGTTTGGTTTAGTTCTAGGGTTAGGGCTAGGTCTAAGGATAGAACTAGGGGTAGGGCTAGGGCAAGAGTTAGAGTTAGTCTTAAGGCTAGGTTTAGGGTTAGTATAGGACTAAATTAGGGTTAGCACTAGCTTATTGTTAGTGTTATGCCTAGGGTTAGGGCAAGTGTTATGGTTAGTTTTAGGATTATGGTTGGGTTTAGGGTTATGTTTAGGTTTATGGTAAGGGATGGGTTTATAGCTAGGTTTAGGGCTAGGATGAGGGTCAGAATTAGAGTTAAACGTTGGGTTATGATTTGGGTTATAATTAAGGCTAGATTTAGGGCTAGGATTATGGCTAGGGCTAATTTCAGGTGCAGCTTTACTGTTAAAGATAGTTTTAGTGTTAGGTTTATGGCTACACTAGAAGTGTAAGTTTAGGTTTAGGGTTAGGGTCAGGTTTAGAGCTTAGGGTATTTTTAGGGTCAGGGTTGTGATTAGTATTTGTAATGGGTTAAGGTTAAAATTTAGGGCTCGTATTAGCATAGGGTTAGGATTAAGGTAATAATATAGTTAGGTTTAGGTTCAAGTTAGGATTAGGGTAATGGATAGGGTTAGGATTAGGGATATGGTAAGATTTAGGCCTAGGATTAGCATTAGGGTTAGGATTATGGTTAGGGTATTGGATAAGGATAGAGCTAGGGTTAGGGCTAAAGTTATGGTTATTATTAGTGCTAGGTTTAGGGTTAAGGTTAGGGTCAAATCTCGGGTTAGGGCTCAGATTAGGGCCAGGTTTTGGGTTAAGTTAGGGATAGGGTTAGGGCTATGGCTAATATACCTAATAAGGTTACAATTAGGGCTAGTTTTAGGATTAGGATTAGGGCTAGGTCTAGTATTATGTTTAGGGTGATGTTTAAAGCTAGGGTTCATGTTAGCACAGAATCAGGGTCAAGGTTAGTTTTAGGCTTCTACTTAAAACTCGAATTAAGGCTAGGGTTAGGGCTAGGTGTAGGGTCAGGGTTTGGTTTAGGTTAAGGGTTAGGGTTAGGGATATGGCTCAGTTTTGTATTAGGGTTAAGGCTAGAATTAGTGCTAGTTTTAGGAGTAGCATTAGGGTTAGTGTAGGGATAGTGTTAGGTTTAGTCTTAGGCTTTGCATTAGGGTTAAATTTAGAGTTAGGGTTAGATCTAGGGTTAGGGCTGGGGCTAAGAAAATGGCTAGGCTTTGGCCTAGTGTTAGGGCTACGATTAGGGTTCCAGTAAGGGATAGGGTTAGAACTAGTTTTAGGGCTAGGGAGAGAGTTAGAATTAATCTTAGGGCTAGGGTTAGGGTTAGCGTTAAGGGATAGAGCTAAATTACGTCTAAGATTAGGGCTAGGGTTGGTTTTAAGTTAGGCCTAGGTTTAAGGTTAGGGTTATGATCAAGGCTATATTTATGGCTAATATAGTCTATGGTTTGTGTTCGGGTTAGGGCTAGGATTATATCTAGGACTAATGTCAGTTCTAGGGTTATGGTTATGGATAGTTTTAGGATTAGGTGTTCGTAGCTCTAATGTAAGAGTTAGGTTTAGGGTAAGGGTCAGGTTTAGAGCTAGGAGAATTAGTAGGGTCAGGGTCAGGGTTAGTGTTTGTTTTAGGTTGGAGTTTATGGTTAGTGCTCAGATTAGCATTAGAGTTAGGGTTAGGGTAACCATAGGACTAGATTTAGGGTTCAGGTTAGGTTTAGGGTAATTGATAGGGTTTGGATTAACAATAGGGTTAGAGTAAGGCCTAGAGTTAGCATTAGGGAAAGGGTTATGTTTAGGGTCATGGATACAGTTAGAGTTAAGGTTAGGGCTAGAGTTATGGTTAGGATTAGGTGTTAAAATAGGGTTAGGCCTAGAGTTAGCATTAGGGTATATGGGTTATGGTTAGGGTAATGGATACAGTTAGAGCTAAGGTTAGAGCTAGACTTATGGTTGGGATTAGGTCTTGAGTTAGTGTTAGATTATGGGTTAGAACTAGGATTAGGATTAGGGTTATGTTTAGCATAAGGGTTAGGTTCTGAGCTGTGGTTAGGGGTAGAGCAATGGATAGGTTCAGGGTCATGTCTAGGGATAGGATTTCGGTAGGTTTAGGGTTAGGTTTAGGATTGGGGGAATGGTTAAATTAGGGTTGGGGTTAGGGTTAGGGGATTTAATACAGTTAGATGTAGGCTTAGGGTTAGGGATAGGGTTAGATTTAAGTTTAGGGTTAGGGTTAGGTATATGGTTATATTTAAGTTTATGGTAAGGTTTAGAGTTTGAGCTATGGTTAGGATTATAGAGTATTAGTTTAGGGTTAGGTCTAGGGTTAGTTTTCTGTTTAAGGTTAGGATTATGGTTAGGGTTAAGGCCAAGTTTAAAATTAGGGTTTTGGTTAGGGTTAGGGTAATGGGTAGGTTTAGAGCTAGGGTTATGGATAGGGTTAAGATTAGGATTAGGACTAGGTTTAGGGTTAGATTTAGGGATAGTTCTAAGTTTATGTTTATGGTAAGGGTTAGGTTTTGAGCTGGGGTTAGGACTAAGGTGAGGGTTAGGTTTGGGTTAGGGCTAGGGTTAGGGTTATGCTTAGGCCTAGGTTAAGCCCTAGGATTAGCCCTAGGTTTTGTGTTACGATTAGGCCTAGGGTTAAGACTGTGGGTAATGTAAGATCTAGGGTTATGATTAGGGCTAGTTTTAGGGTTAGGGTTATGCCTAGGTCTAGTGTTAGGTTTAGGTTTTCAGTTAGGGTCAGGTTTAGAAGTAGGTTTACTGTTAAAGGCAAAGTCAGTGTTTGCGTTAGAGTTCAAGTTAGGGTTACAGCCAAAATGAGGACTAGGTTTAGGTCTAGGGATAGCGTTAGTGTTTGTGTTAGGATAAGCGTTATTGTTAGGACTAGGTTTTTGTTTAGGGCTAGGGCTAGATTTAGGATTAGGTTTAAGTCTAGGACTAGTGTTAGGTTTTGGTCTAGTATTAGGGTCTGGTTTAGAACTAGGGTTTGTGTTAGGGTCAGAATAAGGGTCAGGGTTAGCGTTCAGTTTTGGGATAGGATTAGAGCTAGAATGAGGGCTAGGGTCAGAACTATTAATAAGTTTAGGATTTTGGTTAGCCTAAGGATTAGGATAGGTCTAGGGTTACCAGTAGGGTTATTGTTTCACATAGGGTAAGGGATAGTCTTAGAGCTAGGGTTAAAGCTAGAGTTAGGGTTAGGGTTAGGATTAGGGTTAAATCTAGGTTTAGGGCTCAGATTAGGGGTAGTTTTTGTGTTAGGGTTAGGGCTAATGTTAGGGCAATGGCTAATGTAAGAACTGGGGTTACAATTAGGGTTAGTTTTAGGGTTAGGTCTAGTGTTAGGGTTAGGTTTAAGGTTAGGATGATATTTGGACCTAGGGTCAATTTTAGGATATGAATCAGGGTCCTGGTTAGGTTTAGGACTCGAATTAGGGATAGTGTTAATTTTATGTTTCAGTTTAATGTTAGGAGGGTGTTTAGAGCTAGGGTGAATATTAGGATATGAGTCAGGGTCAGGGTTAGATTTAAAGTTAGGGTTAGGACTCGAATTAAGGCTATGGTTAGGTCTAGGTGTAGTGTTAGGGTTTGGTTTAAGATAAGATTTAGGGTTAGGGCTATTGCTCAGTTTTGTTTTACTGTTAGGATCAGGGTTAGGGCTAGTTTTATGATTAGCATTCGAATTAGGGCTAGTTTTAGTGTTAGTCTTCGGCTTAGGCTTAAGTTTAGGGTTAGATTTAGAGTTAGGGTTGGATCTAGGGTTAGGGCTTCAACTAAGGATAGGGAAAGGGTTAGGGCTAGGGTTAGGTTTATGGTAATGCATAGGCTAAGAACTAGGGATAGGGCTAGTGTGAGAATTAGAGTTAGTCTTAGGGCTACAGTTAGGTTTAGGTTTAGGTATAATTTATTGTTATGTCCACAGTTAGGGTTTGCTCTAGGTTTAGGGTCAGTTTTAGACCTAAGATTTGTGTTAGTGTCAGAATAAGGGTCAGGGTTAGAGTTAGGGTTTGGGCTAAGATTAGAGCTAGAAAGCAGGCTAAGTTCAGGACTATTAATAAGGTTAGGACTTTGGTTAGTCTAAGGATTAGGGATATGTCTAGGTTTACCATTAGGGTTAGGGCTTCACTTAGGGTCAGGGGTAGGTTTAGAGCTAGGGTTAGAGCTAGAGTTAGGTTAGGGTTAGGATTAAATCTAGGTTTAGGGCTCAGATTAAGGCTAGTTTTGTGTTAGGGTTAGGAGTAGGGTTAGGGCAATTTCTAATATAAGAACTAGGGTTACAATTAGGGTTAGTTTTAGGGTTAGGGTTAGGGGTAGTTTTAGTGTTAGGGTTAAGTTTAAGGTTAGGGTGATATTTAGAGTTTGGGTTAGTTTTAGGATATGAATCAGGGTCAGGGTTAGGGTTAAGACTCAAATAAGTTCTAGGGATACTGTTAAGTTTTGGATTAAGTTTAGGATGGTGTTTTGAACTAGGGAGAGTTTAGCATATGAGTCATTGTCAATTATAGTTTTAAGGTTAGGGTTCATACTCAAATTAAGGCTATGGGTAGGTCTAGGTGTAGTGTTAGGGTTTGGTTAAGTTGAGGTATAGGGTTAGGGCTATTGCTTGGTTTTGTTTTACTGCTAGGGTTAGGATTAGGGATAGTTTTATGATTAGCATTATGGTTAGGGTTAGGTTTAGCATTAGGGTAAGTGTTAGGCTTAGGCTTAGGTTTAGGGTTAGATTTAAAGTTAGGGTTAGATCTAGGGTTAGGGCTAAAACTAAGGATAGGGAAAGGGTTAGGGCTAGCGTTAGAGTTATGGTAATGGATAGGTTTATAACTAAGAATACTGCTAGTGTGAGAATTAGAGTTAGTCTTAGGGCTAGGGTTAGAGTTAGGTTTAGGTATAAGTTAGCAGTTTGGCCAGTGTTAGGGTTTGCTCTATGTTTAGGGTCAGTTTTATATCTAGGGTTTATTTTAGGGTCAGAATAAGGGTCCAGGTTAGCTTTAGGGTTTGGGATAAAGTTAGAGCAAGAATGAGGACTAAGGTCAGGACTATTAATTGGGTTAGGACTTTGGTTAGTCTAAGGATTGTGGATAGGTCTAGGTTTACCATTAGGGTTAGGGTTTCACTCAGGGTAAGGTATAGGGTTATAGCTAGTGTTAGGGCTAGAGTTAGGGTAGGGTTAGGGTTAAAGCTAGGTTTAGGTATCAGATTAGAGATCAAATAAGGGATCATTTAGTGTCAGGTTTGGGTTATGTTTAGGGATAGGGTGAAATTAGGGCTAAAATTAGGGCTCCGATTAGTATTGGGGTTAGAGCTAGGGTTAGGGTTAGGGTTAGGATTAATGTAGGTTTAGGGCTAGGATAATGGATGGTGTTTTTGTTAGGGTTAAGGCTAGGATTAGGGCTAGGGCTAATGTCAGGATTGGGGATATGGTTGAGGAGAGGATAGTTTTAGGATTAGGTTTATGGCTAGGTCTAGTGTAAAGGTTAGGTTTAGGGTTAAGGGTCAGATTTAGAGCTACGGGAACTATTAGGGTCAGGATCAGGTTAGAGTTTGGTTGAGGTTAGGGTTTAGGGCTAGGGCTCAAATAAGCAATAGGGCCAGGGTTAGGGTAAGGATTAGTTTTTGATTAGGGTTCAGGTTAGGTTTATGGTAATTTGTAGGGTTAGGGTTAATGACAGGTTTAGTATTAGGCCTAGGGTTAACATAAGGGTAAGAGTAATTGTTAGGATAATGGATAGGGTTAGAGCTAAGGTTAGGGCTAGGGTTATGGTTAGGAATAGGTCATGAGTTAGGGTTAGGGTTAGGGTTAGAACTAAAGTTAGGGTTAAGGTTATGTTTAGCATAAGAGTTAGGTTTTGAGCTACGGTTAGGGCTAGGACGAAGGTTAGGTTTAGAATTAGGTCTAGGGATAAGATTAGAGTACTGTTAGGGTTAGGGTCGGATTAAGGCTAGCATCATCAGGGTTATGATTAGGGCTAATTTTAGGGTTAGGATTATGGCTAGGTCTAGTGTTAGGTTTAGATTTTCGGGTAGGGTCAGGTTTAGAAGTGGGTTTACTCTTAAAGGCTGGGACACTGTTTGGGTTAGAGTTAGAGTTAGGGTTACAGCCAGAATGATAACTAGGTTTAGGTCTAGGGGTGGGTTAGTGTTTTTGTTAGGTTAAGGGTTACTTTAAGAGATAAGGATAGGTTTTTGTTTAGGTCTAGGGCTAGAGTTAAGGCTATATTTAGGATTAGGTTTAGGTCTAGGGCTAGTATTAGGGTTTGGTCTAGGGTTAGGGTTAGGTTTAAGGTAAATTTAAGGATTGAGCTAGAGTTAGTTCTAGTGAGATTATTAGTGATAGTTTTAGGTCTAGGGTTAGGGTTATAGTTATGGTCAGGTTTAGGTTTGGGGTTAGGGCTAGGGTTTTCATTAGAAATAGGTTTAGGTTTAGGGTGATAGATTGGGTTAGATGTAATGTTAGCCTTAGGTTTAAGTTTAGATTTAGGGCTTGGTATTCTATTGGGTTTAGGGTAAGGATTAGGGTTTGAGTAAGGGTTTGGATTATGACAAGGGTTAGGTTTAGGGTTAGGTCTAGAATTAGGTTTATGGTTTGTGTTAGGGTTTCGGTTAGGGTTAGGGTTATGTTTATCATTAGGTTTAGGGTTAGAGATAGGGTAATAGCTAGGGTTAGGGCTAGAATTAAAGTTAGGATTAGGGCTAGAGTTAGGGTTATTGTTAGGGATAAATCTAGGGTTATGTTTAGGTCAAAGATTAGGCTTTGAGCTATGCTTAGGTGTAAGGTGAGCATTAGGCCTAGGGTTAGGGCTAGGGTTAGGGTTATGCTTATAGTAGGTTTAGGCCTTGGATTAGGGCTAGGTTTTGTGTTAGGTTTAGGACAAGGGTTAGAGCTATGAATAATGTAAGATCTAGGGCTCTAATTGGGGCTAGATTTAGAGTTAGGGTTATGGCTAAGTCTAGTGTTAGGTTTAGATTTTGGTTTAGGGTCAGTTTTAGAGCTAGGTTTAGTGTCAGTGTCACGGTCAATGTTCAGCTTAGAGTTAGGGTGACAGCCAGAATTAGGAGTAGGGCTAGGTCTAGGGATAGTGTTATTGTTTGGTTTAGGTTAACAGTTATTGTAAAGGCTAGAACTAAGTTTTTGTTTAGGTCTAGGGCTAGAGTTATCACTAGATTTAATATTAGATTTAGATCTAGGGCTAGTGTTAGGGTTAGGTTTAGGTAAAAGTTTACTGGTAGGGCTAGTTTCAGGGTTCAGTTTAGGGTTAGGGTCAGGTTTCGACTTCTAATTAGTGTTATGGTCAGAATAAGGGTGAAGGTTCGGGTTAGGTTTGGGGTTAGGTTTAGAGCTAGAATGAAGGCTAGGGTTAGGACTAGTAATAGAGTTAGTGTTTGATTCAGGCTAAGGATTACGATTATGTCTAGGGTTAGCATTATGGATAGGGTTTGGCTTAGGGTAAGGGATAGGGTTAGAGCTAGGATTAGGGACAGTGTAAAGGTTAGGTTTAGGGCTAGGGTTATGGTTAGGGTTAAATCTAGTTTTAGGGCTCAGATTTGGCCTATTTTAGTATTAGGGTTACAGCTAGGGTTAGGACTATGGCTAATATAAGAACTAGGGTTATTATTAGGGTTAGTTTTAGGGTTAGGGTTTGGGCTAGGAATGGTGATAGCATTTGATTTATGGTTAGGGTGATATATAGAGCTAGGGTTAGTGTTTGGATATGAGTCAGGGTAAGGGTTAGTTTTAGTCCTAGGACTCTAATTTGAGCTAGGGTTATGGGTAGTTGTAGGATTAGGGTTTGTTTTAGGTTAGGTTTAGGGTTGGGGTAATGGCTTAGTTTTGTTTTAGGGCTAGGGCTAGGGTTAGGTTTAGTTTTAGAATTAGCAATAGTGTTCAGCTAGTGGTAGGGTGAGGTTTAAGCTTAAGGTTAGGGTTAGATTTAGAGTTATGGTTAGATCTAAGCTTAGGGCTAAGATAAGGTCTAGTGTTAGAGTTACAGTAATGGAAAGGTTTAGAAATAAAAAATAGGGCTAGGGTGAGAGTTAGAGTTAGTCTTAGGGCTAGAGTTAGGGATTTGCTTAGGGTTAGGGCTAAATTAGGGTTAGATTAGGGCTAGGTTTAGTGTTAGGGTTAGGCCTATTAGGGCTAGAATTAGGGTTACTGTTAGTGTTAGGGTTATGATTAGGTTTACGGGAAGGGATGAGGTTATAGCTAGGCTCAGTGGTAGGGCGAGGGTTAAAATTAAGGATAAGAATAGGGTGAATGTTCCGGTTAGGATTAAGGTTAGGTTTAGGGCTAGGATGAGGGCTAGGTTTTGTGTTAGATTTAGAGCTAGTATTAGGGCTAGGGCTAAGGTCAGGTCTAGGGTTATGGGTAGGGATAGTGTTAAGTTTAGGTTTATGGCTAGGTCTAGTGAAAAGTTAGGTTTAGGGTAAAGGTCAAGTTCAGAGCTAGGTGTATTATTATGGTCAGAGTCCGGTTTAGGGTTTGGTTTAGAATACGGTTAAGGGTTAGGGCTCAAATTAGCATTAGGGTTAAGGTTAAAGTAATGAATAATGTTCGGTTTAGGGTTCAGGTTAGGTTTGGAGTAATGGATAGGGTTAGTGTTAACGATAGGATTAGAGTTAAGCCTAGGGATAGCATTTGGATTAGGCTTATGTTTAGTGTAAAGGATATGGTTACTGCTAGTGTTAAGACTTGTGTTAATGTTAGGATTTTTGCTAGGTTTAGAGATAGGCCTAGAGTTAGTGTTAGTGTTAGGTTTAGCATAAGTGTTAGGGTTTGAGCTAGGGTTAGGGCTAGGGGTTTAGACCTCTAGTTTAGACCTCTAGGTTTGAGCTAGGTTTAGACCTCCAGATATCATTAGGGTCAGAATGAGTGTCAGGTTTGAGTTATGGTTAGAGCTAGAATGAGGACTAGGGTTAGAACTAGTAATGAGGTTAGGGTTTGGGTTAGGCTAAGGATTAGGTGAGGGTTAGGGTTAGAGTCAGGGCTACGGTGAGGGTTAGGGTTTTGGCTTCGTATAGCATTAGGGTTAGGGTTATGTTTAAGGTAATGGATAGAGTTTGTGCTAGGATTTGTGCTATGGTTACAGTTAGGATTGGGGCTAGGTTTAGAATTAGCTTTAGAGTTAAGGCTAGGGTTATGATTAGGGTAAAGGTTAGAGTTTTATTAGGGTTAGGGCCAGGGCCAGCATTAGGGTTAAGGTTAGTGCTAGGGATAGGGTTAGTGTTACACTTAGGTCTAGGTTTAGGGCTAGGGTTAGGGCTAGGTTGTGTGTGAGGTTTAGGGCTAGTGTTAGGTGTATGGGTAATGTAAGAGCTAGGGTTATGGTTATGGGTAGATTTAGGGTTTGTCTAGTGTTAGGGTTAGTTTTTGGGTTAGTATATGATTTAGAGCAAGGGTTTATGTTAGGGTAAGTGTCTAGGGTTAAGTCTAGGGTTATGGTTAGTTTTAGATTTAGGATAGATTTAGAATTAGCATTAGGGTTAGTGTTAGGCTTAGGGTGATAAATAGGCTTAGAATTAGGGTTCAGTTTAGTTTTAGGGTAATGGATAGGTTTAGTGATTGTGATAGGGTTAGGGTTAAGCCTAGGGTTAGCATTAGGGTTAGGATTATGGTTAGAACAATGGATAGGATTAGAGCTAGTTTTAGGGCTAGGGTTATGGTTAGGATTAGGGCTAGGTTTAAGATAGTGGATAGAATTAGAGCTATGGTTAGGGCTATGATTAAGATTAAAATTAGGGCTAGAATTAAGTTAGGGTTTGGGCTAGGGCTAGGGTTATGTTTAGGGTGAAGTTTAGGCTTTGACCTAGGATTAAGTCTAAGGGGAGGGTTGGGGTTAGGTTTAGGGCTAGGGTTAGGTTTAGGGTTACACTTAGGGCTAGGTTTAGGCTTAGGATTAGGGCTAGGTTGTGTGTTATTTTAGACCTACAGTTAGGGTCATGGGTAGTTAAGAGATAGGGTTATGATTAGGGCTAGTTTTAAGGTTAGGTTTATGGCTAGGTGTAGTGTTAGGATTAGGTTTTGATTTAGGGTGAGCTTTGGAGCTAGGTTTATGTTAGGGTCAGGGTCAGTGTTCATATTAGAGTTAGTGTTGGGGTTAGTGCCAGAATTACGACTAGGGTTAGTTCTAGAAGTAGGGTTAGTGTATGGGTTATGTTAATGGTGATTGTTAGGGCTAGGGAAAGGTTGTTGTTCAGGTCTAGGGCTAGAGTTATGGTTAGATTTAGGATTAGGTTTAGGTCTAGGACTAGTGTTAAGTTTAGGTTTATGTTAAGATTACTGGTAAGGCTAATATTAGGGTTCTGATTCGGGTTAGGGTCAGGTGAGACCTGTGATTAGTGTTAGGGTCAGTATAAGTTTCTGGGTTAGGATTAGAGTTTGGGTAATGGTTAGAGCTAGAATGAGTGCTAGGGTTAGGACTAGTAATAGGGTTAGGATTTGGGTTAGGCTGTAAATTAGGGTTAGGATTAGGGTTAGCATTAGGTTTAGGGTTTGGCTTAAGGTAACAAATAGTGTAAGAGCTAGGGTTAGGACTAGGGTTAGGGATTGGCTTATGTCTAGGGTTAGGGTTTGTGTTAAAACTATGGTTAGTGCTCGGATTAGGGCCAGGTTGTGGGTTAGGTTAGGGCTAGTGTTAGGGCTACAGCTAATGTATGAACTAGGTTTATGATTAGAGCTAGTTTTTTGGGTAAATATTATGGCTAGGTCAAGTTTTAGGGCTAGGGTTAGTGTTAGCATGATGTTTAGAGCTAGGGTTAGTGTTAGGGTCAGGGTCAGTGTTCAGGTTAGAGTTAGGGTTAGGGTTAAAGCCAGAATTATCACTAGAGTTAGGTCTAGGGGTAGGGTTAGTGTTTGGGTTAGTAAACGTTTATCATTAGGGCTAGGGCTAGGTTCTTGTTTAGGTCTAGGGCTAGAGATATGGCTAGATTTAGGATTAAGTTTAGGTCTAGGGCTAGTGTTAGGGTTAGGTTTAGGAATAGGTTTATTTCTATTGCTATTGTTAGGGTTCAGTACAGAGTTAGGGTCAGGTTTAGACCTCCGGATATCATTAGGGTCAGAATGAGTGTCAGGTTTGAGTTATGGTTAGAGCTAGAATGAGGACTAGGTTTAGAACTAGTTATGAGGTTAGGGTTTGGGTTAGGCTAAGGATTAGGGTTAGGACTAGGGTTTGCATTAGGGTTAGGGTTGTCTTAGGGTAAGGGATAGGGTTAGACGTAGGGTTAGATCTACATTTATGGTAGGGTTATGGCTAGTATTAGGGTTGGGCTTAGGGTTAAAGCTATGGTTAGGTCTCAGATTAGGACTAAGTTTGGTTAGATTTAGGACTAGGTTTAGCGTTATGGCCAATGTTTGCAGTAGGGTTACAATTTGGGCTAGTTATAAGATTAGGGTTACACTAGGTCTAGTGTTAGGGTTAGGTTTAATGTTAGGGTGATGTTTAGAGGTATGGTTAATATTAGGCTCAAAATTAAGATCAGGGTTAGTTTTAGGGTTAGGCTTCCGACTCAAATTAGGGCTAGGGTTAGGGCAGGTATAGTGTTAGGTTTTGTTGTAGGTTAAGCTTTAAAATTAGGGCTAGGGCTCTGTTTTGTGTTAGCCCTAGGGCTATGGTTAGGGCTAGTTTCAAGATTAGTGTTAGGTTTAGGGCTAATGTTAGGGTTAGGTTTAGGCTTAGGTTTAGAGTTAGATTTAGAGTTAGGATTAGATCTAGGTTTAGGTCTAGGGCTAAGGATATGGCTAGCATTAGTTCTAGGTTTATATCTAGGATTAGGGTTATGGTAAGGATAGGGTTAGAAATAGGGATAGGGATAAGGCGAGAATGAGATTTAGTCTTAGGGAAAGGCTTGGGGTTTGATTAGGTATAGGGCTTAATTAGGGTTAGGAATAGAGCTAGGTTTATGTTTATGTTTAGGCCTAGGATTAGTTTTAGACTTAGGGCTAGGTTTAGTGTAAATGATGGGGTTAGAGCTAGGTTTAAGGCTAAGAAAAAGGTTAGAATTAGGGTTAGGGCTAGGGTTTTATTAGAGTTATGATTAAGTCTAGGTTAACGGCTAGGATGAGGGGTAGGGTTTGTGTTTTGGTTAGGCCTAGGATTATGTTAGGGTGAATGCCAGGTCTAGGGTTATGGTTAGGAATAGTTTTAGGGTTAGGTTTATGACTATGTATAGTGTAAGGTGTAGGTTTAGGGTAAGGGTCAAATTTAGAACTAGGGATATTATTATGGTCAGGGTTATGGTTAGGGATAGTTTTAGAGTTAGTTTTATGCCTATGTTTAGTATAAGGGTTAGGTTTAGGGTAATTGTCAAATTTAGAACTAGGGGTATTATGAGGTTTAGGGTCATGTTTAGGGTTTTGTTTAGGGTAGGAATTAGGGTTAGGACTCAAATTATCATTAGGGTTTGGGTTAGGGTAATGATAGGGTTAGTTTTAGGGTTCAGGTTAGGTTTAGCATAATGGATAGGGTTATGGTTAAGGATAGGGTTAGATATAGGCCTAGGGTTAGCATTAGAATTAGGGTTATGTTTAGGGTAGTTGATAGGATTATAGCTAAGTTTAGGGCTAGGGTGAAGGATAGGATTAGGGCTAGGGTTAGGATTAGGGTTAGGGTTAGGGTAATGATAGGTTTAGGTTTGGGGTTCACGTTAGGTGTAGGTTAATGAACAAGGTTAGGGTTTGGGTTTAGGTTAGGGTTAGGCCTAGGGTTACCATTAGGGTTATGGTTATAATTAGGTTAATGCATAGAGTTAGAGCTAGTGATAAGACTAGGGTTATGGTTAGGATCCTGGCTAGGGTTAGGGTAAGGTTTTGGATTAGGTTTTTGGTTAGGGTTAAGTTTAATATTAGTGTTAAGGCTCAAATAAGGGCTAGGTTTTGGGTTTCGTTAGGGCTAGGGTTAGGTCTATGACTAATGTATGAACTAGTGTTACAATTAGTGCTAGTTTTAGGGTTAGGGTTAGGGTGATATTTAGTGCAAAGGTTATTGTTAGGGTCAGTGTCAGGGTCAGGGTTAGTTTTAGTGTTAGGTGTAGGACTCGAATTAGGGTTAAAGTTAGTGCTAGGTGAAGCGTTAGGTTTTGGTTTATGTGAAGGGTTATGGTTAGCGCTATGGCTCAGTTTTGTTTTAGGGCTAGGGCTAGAGTTAAGGTTAGATTTTTTAATTAGCGTCAGGGTTAGGGCTAGTGGTAGAGTCAAGTTTAGGCTTAGGGTTAGGGTTAGATTTAGAGTTAGGGTTGATCTAGTGTTAGGGCTTGTGCTAGGGTTAGGGCTAGAATTAGGGCTAGTGTTAGTGTTATGGTTAAGCCTAGGGGTTGGGCTAGGGTTAGGGTTAGCATATGGGTTAGTGTTAAGTTTAGGGGAATGGGTGGGATGATAGCTAGGTTTATGGCCAGGGTGAAGTTTTGAATTAGGATTAGGCCTAGGGTTATGGTTCAGTTTAAGATTAAAGCTAGGATTAGGGATAGGATGAGGGCCAGGTTTTCTGATAGGCTTAGGGCAAGGACTTTGGCTAGGGCTAATATCAAGTCTAGGGTTATGGTTAAGGATAGTTTTAGGGTTAGGTTATGATTAGGTCTAGTGTAAGGGTTAGGTTTATGTTTATGTTAAAGGTCAACTTTAGAGTTAGGGTTATTATTAGGGTCACGGTCAGAGTCAAAGTTAGTGTTAGGTTTACGTTAAGGTTAAGGGTTAGGGCTCAAATAGCATTAGGGTTAGGATTAAAGTTAAGGTAATGGAAGGGTTTACTTTAGGTTTCAGTTAAGGTTTAGAGTAATGTATGGGTTAGGTTTAGCAATCAGGTTTAGGTTAGCGTTAGGGTTAGGGTTATGTTTAGTGTAATGGATAGTTTTAGAGCTAGGGTTAGGGCTAGGTTATGGTTTGGATTAAGTCTAGGATTAAGGTTAGGTTTAAGGCTAGGGCTAGGGTTTGGTTTAGAGTAAGTGTTAGGGTTAGGGTAAGTGTTAGTTTAGAGCTTGGGTAATGGTTAGGTTAGGATAAGTGTTAGTGTTTGAGCTAGGGTTAGAGCTAGTCTGAGGGTTAGGTTTAGGTTTAGTTCTTAGTTTAAATTTATGGTTAGAGTTAGGTTAAGTGTTAGGGAGAGGGTTTTAATTAGGGATAGGTTTAGGGTTAAGGTTAGGGTAATGGATATGGTTAGAGCTAATGTTTGGGCCAGAGTTAAGGTTAGAATTAGGGCTAGGGTTAGGATTAGGATTAGGATTTAGGATAGGGCTAGGGTTGTGTTTATTGTAAGGATTAGGCTTTGAGCTAGGTTTAGGTCTAAGGTGAGGTTTAGGGTTAGAGTTAGGGTTAAGATTAGGGCTAGGCTTAGGTTTATGCTTAGAGCTAAGTTTAGTCCTAGGATTAGGGGTAGGTTTTGTGTTAGGTTTAGGGTTAGGGTTAGGACTATGGGTAATGTTAAAGCTAGGGTTATGTTTAAGGCTAGTTTTAGGTTTAGGGTTATGGCTAGGTCTAGTGTTAGGTCTAGGTTTGGGGTTAGGGTCAGATTTAGAGCTAGATTTATTTTTAGGGTCAGTGTCAGTGTTCAGGATAGAGTTAAGGTTAGGGTTAGAGCTAGAATTAGGACTAGTGTTAGGTCTAGGGCTAGGGTAAGTGTTTGGTTTGTGTTTAGTTAGGGCTAGGACTAGGGTTAGGGTTATGGTTATTGTTAGGTCCAGTGCTAGGTTTTTGTTTAGGTCTAGGGATATAGTTATAGCTATATTTAGGATTAGCTTTGGTTCTAGGTCTAGTGTTAGGCTTAGGTATAGGTATAGGGTTACCGGTAGGTCTAGTCTTAGGGTTTGGTCTAGGTTTAGGGTCAGGTTTATACCTAGGATTACTGTTTGGTCACATGTTGGTCAGGGTTACGGTTAGAGCTAGAATGAGGGCTAGGGTTAAGACTAATAATATGGTTAGAGTTTAAATTAGGCTAAGGATTAGGGTTAGGAGTCCAGTTAGCATTTGTGTTAGGGTTTGGCTTAGGGTAAGGGATAGGTTTAGAGCTAGGGTTAGGACTAGGGTTAAGAATAGGGTTAGGGCTAGTGTTGGGGTTAGGGTTAGGGTTAAAGCTAGGTTTAGGGCTCAGATCTGGGGTAGGATTTGTGTTAGGGTTAATGCTAGGGTTAGGACAATGACTAATGTATGCACTAGGGTTACAATTGAGGCTAGTTTTAGGGTTATGGTAAAGGCTAGGTCAAGTTTTATGGTTAATTTAAGGTTAGGGTAATGATTAGAGCTAGGATTAGTGTTAGGGTCAGCATCAGCATCAGGGTTATTTTTAGAGTTAGGGTTAGGGCTAGGTGTAAGGTTAGGGTTTGGCTTCGATTAAGGGTTAGGTTTAGGGATATGATTTGGTTTTGTTTTATGGCTAGGGCCAGGGGTAGGGCAAGTTTTAGGATTAGCATTTTGGTTAGGGTGGTGTTAGAGATTGGTTTAGGCTTATGGTTACAGTTAAATTTAGAGTTAGGTTTAGACTTAGAGTTAGTTTTAGATCTAGAGTTAGGACTAGGGCTAAGGATAGAACTATGGCTAGGGCTATGGCAAGAGTTAGAGTTAGTCTTAGGGCTAGGGTTCCTGTTAGGATAGAATTAAATTAGGCCTAGGATTCGCACTAGGCTTAGTGTTAATGTTAGACAAAGGGTTAGAGCGAGGGTTATGGGTAGGTTTAGGGTTATGATTAAGTTTACGGTAAGGGATGGGGTTATAGGTAGGTTTAGGGCTAGGGTGAGTGTTAGAATTAGGTTTAGGGCTCGGGTTATGGTTCAGGTTAGGATTATGGCTAGGTTGAGGGCTCGGATTGTGGCTAGGGCTAATTTCAGGTCTAGGGTTATGGTTAAAGGTAGATTTAGGGTTAGGTTTATGGCTACATTTTGTGTAAGCATTAGGTTTAGGGTTAGGATCAGGTTTAGAGCTAAGGGTATTATTAGTGTCACAGTCGCAATTAGTGTTTTGGATAGGTTAAGGTTAAAAATTAGTTCTAAAATTCACATTAGGGTTAAGATCAGGTTAATGATAGAGTTAGGTTTAGGTTTCAGGTTAGATTTAGGGTAATGGATAGGGTGAAGATTAGGGATAGGGTTAGGTTTAGGCCTAGGGTTAGCATTAGGGTTAGGATTATGGTTAGGGTAATGGATAGGGTTAGAGCTAGGGTTATGGCTGGGATAATGGTTAATATTAGTGTTAGGGTTAGGGTTAGGTTTAGGGTTAAAGCTAGCATTCGGTCTCAGAAGAGGGATAGGTTTTGGGTTAAGTTAGGGATAGGGTTAGGATTACAGCTAATGTAAGTACCAGGGTTATGATTTGGGCTAGTTTTAGGTTTAGGCTTAGGACTAGCTCTAGTGTTAGGTTTAAGTTTAGGGTTAGGGTTATGTTTAGAGTTAGGGTCAGTGTTAAGGTCAGAGTCAGGGTCAGGGTTAGTTTTAGGATTTGGCTTAAATCTCGAATTATGGCTAGCGTTAGGGCTAGGTGTAGGGTTAGGGTTTGGTTTATATTAAAGATTAGGGTTAGGTCTATGACTCGGTTTTGTTTTAGAGCTAGGGCTAGGGTTAGGGCTAGTTTTAGGATTAGTCTTAGGGTTAGAGCTAGGGTTAAGTTATTGTTTAGGCTTATTGTTAGGGTTAGATTTAGAGTTAGGGTTAGATCTAGGGTTACAAACAGGGATATGAATAGAGCTAGGGTTAGACCTACGGTTCGGGCTAGGATTAGGCTTCCAGTAAATTTTAGGTTTAGAACTAGGGTTAAGACTAGGTTGAGAGTTAGGTTTAGGGCTCTATTAGGGCTAGTTTTAGAGTTCATCTTTGGGCTTTGGTTAGGTTTAGGGTTAGGGATAGGGCTATATTAGGGCTAAGATTAGGGCTAGAGTTAGTATTAGAGTTAGGCCTATGTTTAGGGTTAGGGTTATAATTATGGCTATGTTTAGGGCTGGGATAAGGTTAGGGTTTGTGCTAGGGTTAGGGCTAGGATTATGGCTAGTGCTAAAGTCAGGTCTAGGGTTATGATTAGGGATAGTTTTAGGGTTAGTTTTATGGCTAGGTCTAGTATAAGGGTTAGGTATAGGGTAACAGTCAGATTTAGAGCTAGGGAAATTATTGGTGTCAGGGTCATAGTTTGGCTTTGTTTTAGGTTTGAGTTTAGGGTTAGGGCTCAAATTAGCATTATATTTAGGGTTAGGGTAATGATAAGGTTAGGTTTAGGGTTCAGGTTAGGTTTAGAAGAATTGACAGATATGGGGATAGCGATAGGGTCAGGATTAGGCCTATGGTTAGCATTAGGGTAAGGGTAATTGTCGCGACCCCTTGCCCGCAAGGAAGACGCAACTCCGAAATCTTCTCTCAGTAGTTTATTCAGGTCCCTTGATATTTATTATTCTTTCTTCTTCTCCTTCCCGGATGCCCTCCCAGCCTTAATAAAGCATCCCGAGCCCCAATGCAAAGCTGCCGCGTGGAACTTTCTCACAGGGTGGTGAAAAATCATGTGCCAACTCTCTCAGATAAGGAGTTGTTTGTCACATACCACAGCGGAGCCAGCGCCATCTCGTAATGGCGACCATAGTCTGCAGAAACGGCAGAAGCGGCTCACCACAGTTCCCCCTTTCTGTTTTATTAAAACAATACAGGCGAGAGTAGAGGTCCTATCCCACTGTGCAGAAGTGGCTGCATAGTATGGCTCAGTCCTAAGGAGGGCCCTTCCCCAGATCCGAGGCCATATCAGCCGACGCCTTTTTTCGTGGGGCGGGGCGTGGACGCGTCTAACCCGCATGCAATAGGACATGCTCTCCTTGAGGTCCACGTCAAGGATCACTCAAGTGCAGTGCCTTGCCTCGCATCCTGTATCGTGATGATGGTGGATGAAGGGGGATAGCTGAGGCTGAACTGTGGCTGTATTAATGACAAACAAGTTGACAGCACCCTGAAAGAAAGGCACGGACTTTAAAGCGATAGTAAAGCACTAGTGTGGAAACCCACCTGCGTGCAATGGCAGCAAGACCAGCAGAGTGCAAGGGCTTTCCAACACTAAGAGAATAACAAGGAAAGTCATGTCGATCCCAGTGCAATGTTATAATAACTTGGGGTGCAACGACCATGACAAAGGTTTACTGTTTAAGATGCGCAAGCCAGACTTGAGGTGAGTTGCCATTTTCTAAAGCTGCAAGAGCTTGTATGATCATAGCCTTTTCTTGTGCATGGCGAGTTTTAAGGCGACAGAGAAACCACAAACAAAGTATAACACTGAAGCAACACATTGCACCAAAAATGCCTACTCCCACCCACTCTTTGAAGAAGGAAAAAGCAGAAGATATCCAATCGGTGAATCGACCCAAAGTCACTGGTTCGACACAGGTACTGTTCAAGACAGCTATCTGGGTTAGTTGAGACTGGATCATGTCTTCCGCTGCCATGGACCAATTTCCGGCCAAATATTCGCCAATGATGCGGGAGGCATTCCTGGAATCATTAAATCTGACAGAGGTTATACATAAATGTGCACGTTGGTCAACACAACCCAAAAGCACCAAGTCAGCCAATTCTTCTACCTGAGCTTGGAGTAAATCTATCCTTTGGTTGGCAGCTAAAATCCCTGACAAAATATGTTGATTAATTGAATTTTGGGATTCAAGTATGGTGGAAGTTTGTTGAACAACTTGATTAATGGTGGCAGCAGTTTGTACTTGACTGGCCATGGCCACTCCAGCTGTAACTGCTGCAGCAGCAGACACTGCCACAGCTGTCACTATAGCTGCCGTAATTCCAAAATCTCTACGGACTCTAAGTAGTTCAACAATGGGGAATTTATCTGGGTCTGCAGTGACTGGGATTGGGACAAAGGTTGGAATTTTCATAACCACTGCCATAGTCCAGGAGCCATTCCAACACTCAGACAAGTAGCAAGTAACATTAGAACAATTAAGCATCCCCTGTAATGTAACATTAGCCAAAAGAAACAGGAACGGAGATTGGAGACAGACTGCTGCGGAGGGCAAAGTAGCATTAGATAAAAAGCATATCCTTATCCCAGGCAGGGTGTCCTGCTGCATGATTTTGGGCGGCCTGCTCTATTGCGCCCTCTAGCACGAATGCTCTCCAGTCCAGATATTTACCCGGGGAAACGCAAGCCCGAACAAGGCTAGCCCAATCAGAGGGAGTCATACAGTATCTAGATAGATTCTCCACCTGAGTCAGTGTGAAAGCGGCATCCACCCCATAAGTGCGCACAGACTCCGCCAGGGTCTTTACAATTTTAAAATCTAAGGGTTCATGGACTCTTCCCCTATTGTCATCCTGAAAAACTGGATAAGCAAGACCCATCTCAGCGTGAACAGCCCTCCATGTTTGGGCATGGAAAGCTCTCCCCGAAGTGCCCCCACCATACGGCGGTGGATCCGGGGGATCGTTTTTCCTGAGCTCCTGTTTCTTTTTGTTCCCTTCTTCTGTAGCTAAACTCCCTAGCTGACAAGACAGCCTCCCGAGCTCTTCCTCCTCATCCTCCTCCTCCTCTGACCCACTTTCGCATGGGGGTGTACGCAGCGTACTGAGATCTGGATACAACCGTCTCCTCCCCCGTGTCATGCTCCGCACACTCCCCTCTTCTCGAGTCACTTCGCTTTCTGCCGTCTCCGACTTTTCCTCATGTAATCGCTCTAAAACCTCCTGTCCTTTAGCAAGTGCTTCCTGGCATCTGCCATCCGTAAGGCAACCACGGACCATTTTCCAAAGGGGTATCACCCCACCCTCTAACATGCCGTGCTCAGATGCAAAATCAAGATCTTTGCCTAATTTATCCCAACTAGGTACAGTAAGGCTGCCCGAAAATGCAAACCACGGTGCAGCGATATCTATCTTCTGTAAAAATCTCTGTAAAGTACTATGTTTCACTTCCAGTCCCTTGGAACGTAACAGGCCATCTAGGGCCAGAAGAAGCGGACTTGAAGATGTGGCACCCATGACACAACGACAAAAAAAATACAGACAACAGAAACACACTGACACAGCGAAAGAAACACAGAAAGCAAAAGCGAAAGTAGAAGCGAAAGTACACAGTGCAGCTGCAATAAAATGCAAGGCTTCCTCTTTCATTACAGACAGAGGAGCTGCCCCGCTTTCTTCGCTTATCCCACTTACCTGGGACTAACCCCGCTTTAATCGCGGATCCCCCTTACCTGGGGGCTGACCCCGCTTTGAACGCGGATCCCCCTTACCTGGGGACTGACCCCGCTTTGATCGCGGATCCCACTTACCTGGGACTAACCGGTGCACCACCCCTGACTACTGAGAGTTCTGATTTCCCGGGTTTCGGCACCACTTGTAGCGACCCCTTGCCCGCAAGGAAGACGCAACTCCAAAATCTTCTCTCAGTAGTTTATTCAGGTCCCTTGATATTTATTATTCTTTCTTCTTCTCCTTCCCGGATGCCCTCCCAGCCTTAATAAAGCATCCCAAGCCCCAATGCAAAGCTGCCGCGTGGAACTTTCTCACAGGGTGGTGAAAAATCATGTGCCAACTCTCTCAGATAAGGAGTTGTTTGTCACATACCACAGCGGAGCCAGTGCCATCTCGTAATGGCGACCATAGTCTGCAGAAACGGCAGAAGCGGCTCACCACAGGTAATGTTTAAGGTAATGGACACAGTTAGAGTTAAGTTTAGGGCTAGGGTTTTGGTTAGGATTAGTTCTTGAGTTAGGGTTAGGTTGAGGGTTAGAACTAGGGTTAGGGTTATGTTTAGCATAAGGTTCTGAGATATGGTTAGGGCTAGGCTGGGAGTTAGGTTCAGGATTAGGTCAAGGATAGGATTACCATAGGTTTTGGGTTAGAGTTAGCATTAGGGTTAGACCTAGGATTAGTGATAGGGTCTGTATAAGGATCAGGTTTAGGGTTAGAATTTGGGATAGGGTTAGAGATAGAATGAGAGCTAGGGTTAGGGTTATTAATAGGGTTTGGGTTTTGGTTAGTCTAAGGATTATCAATAGGTCTTGGGTTACTCTTAGGTTTAGGGTTTTGCTTAGGGTAAGGCATTGGTTTAGAGCTAGGGTTAGGGCTATGATTAGGTTTAGAGTTAGGGTTAAATTTAGGTTTAGGGCTCTATTAGGGCCAGTTTTATGTTAGGGTTAGGGATAGGATTAGGGAAACAGCTAATGTAAGAACTAGGGTTAAAATTAGGTTAGTTTTAGGGGTAGGGTTAGGTTTAGTGTTATGGTTGGGTTTAAGTTTAGGGTGATATTTATAGCTAGGCTTTGTGTTAGGATAAGAGTCAGGTCAGGGTTTGTTTTAGGGTTAGGGATAGTACTCAAATTATGGCTAGGGTTATTCTAAAAGCATACAGTTTAAAGTGAGGGTGGTATTTAGAGCTAGGTTGAGTGTTTGAATATGAGTCATTGTCAGTGTTAGTTTTAAAGTCAGGGTTAGAACTCGAATTAGTGCTAGGTATAGGTCTAGGTTTAGTGTTAGGGTTTGGTTTAAGTTAATGTTTAGGGTTAGGGCTATTGCTTGGTTTTGGCTTAGTACTATGGCTAGTGTAGGTGTTAAGCTTAGGCTTAAGTTTAGGGTTAGATTTGGAGTTAAGGTTAGATCTAGGGTTAGGGCTGGGTCTAAAAATAGGTCAAGGGATAGGGATAGGGTAGGGTTACAGTAATGGATAGGGTTAGAAATAGGGATAGGTAAAGGGCAAGAGTTAGAGTTAGTCTTGGGGCTAGGGTGAGTTTTAGGGTTAGAGGTAGGGCTAAATCAGTGCTAGGGTTAGGGCTAGGTTTATTATTTTGCTTAAGCCTAGGGTTAGGCTTAGGGTTAGGGTTAAGTTTAGGTAAGAGATGGCATTATAGCTAGGTATAGAGGTAGGGTGGGTGTTAGAATTATGGTTAGGATTATGGTTAGGGTTATGAGTAAAGCTAGATTTAGGGCTAGGATGAGGGCTAGGGTTTGTTTTAGATTTAGGACTATGATTAGGGCTAGGGCTAATTAGGTCCAGAATTATGGTTAAAGATAGTTTTAGGGTTAGGATTATGGCTACTTCTAGGGTAAGGATTAGGTGTAGTGTTATGGTGAAATTTAGAGCTAAGGGTTTTATTAGGGTGAAGATCAGGGTTAGGGTTTGGGATAGGTGAAGGTTTAAAGTTAGGGCTCAAGTTAATGTTAATGTTAGGGTTAGGGTAATTATAGGGTTAGGTTTAGGGTTCAGGTTAGGTTCAGGGTAATGGATTGGGTTAAGTTTAGGGATAGGTTTAGGTTCATTCCTAGGGTTAGCATTAGGGTTATGGTTATGGTTATGTTAATGGATATAGTTAGATATCAGTTTATGGCTAGGTTTATGGTTATGAATTGGTCTAGGGTTAAAGTTAGGATTAGAGCTAGGTTTTGGGTTAAGTTAGGGATAGGGCTAGGATTATGGCTAATGTAAGTACTAGGGTGATGTTTAGGGTTAGTTATAGGGTTTTAGGGCTAGGGTTTAGTGTTAGGGTTAGGTTTAGGTTTAGGATGATGTTTAGAGCTAGTAGTGTTAGGGTCAGTGTCAGGTTCAGGGTTAGTTTAAGGGTTCGGCTTACAACTCAAATTAGGGCTACAGTTAGGGCTAGGTTTAAGGTTAGGGTTTGGTTTACGTTAAGGGTTATACCTATAGCTATAGCTAGGTTTTGTTTTAGGGCTAGGGCTAGGGTTAGGGCTAGTTTTAGGATTAATGTTACGGTTTGGGCTAGTGTTAAGGTTTGGCTTAGTCTTCCGGTTAGGACTTGATTTAGAGTTAGGTTTTGTCTAAGGTTAGTGCTAGGACTAAGGATAGGGCAAGGGTTAGGACTAGCCTTAGGGGTACAGTTAGGACTACAGTAAGGGATATGGTTAGAATGAGTGATAGATCTAATGTGAGAGTTAGTGTTAGTCTTAGGACTAGGGTTAGGGTTATTGTTAGGGATAGGGCTAAATTAGGAATAAGTTTAGGCTAGGGCTACTGTTAGGGTTAGGCCTAGAGTTTGGGTTAGGGTTATAATTAAGGCTATGTTTAGGGCTAGGATACGGTCTAGGGTTTGTGTTAGGGTTAAGTCTAGGATTATGGCTAGGGTATATGTCAGGTATAGGGTTATGGTTAGGGATAGTTTTAGGGTAAGATTTATGGCTAGGTCTATTGTAATGGTTAGGTATAGGGTAAGAGTCAGGTTTAGAGCTAGGAAAATTATTAGGGTAAGGTCATTGTTAGGGTTTGGTTTATGTTTGAGTTTAGGTTTACGGCTCAAATTAAAGTTAAGGTTAGTGTTATGGTAAAGATAGGGTTAGGTTTTGGGTTCAGGTTAGGCTTTAGTGTAATTGATAGTTTTTTGGATAGTGATAGGGTAAGGGTTAGTTCTAGGGCTAGCATTAGAATGAGGGTTTTGTTTAGGGTAATGGATACAGTTAGAGTTAAGGTTAGGGCTAGGGTTATGGTTAGAATTAGGTCTTGATTTAGGGTTAGGGTGAGGGTTAGGATTAAGGCTAGGTTTATGGCTTGGATGAGGGTTTGTGTTAGGGGTAGGGCTATGGCTAATGTCAGGTCTAGTATTATGGTTAAGGGTAGTTGTAGGGTTTGGTTATGGATAGGATATTGTAAGGGTTAGGTTTTGGGTAAAGATCAGGTTTAGAGCTAGGTGTATTATTACTGTCTGGGTAAGGGTTCAGGATTGGTTTTGGTTAAGGATAGGGTTAAGGCTCAAATTAGTATTAGATTTAGGGCTAGGTTTATGGTTAGGATTTGGTCTAGTGTTAGGGTTAGGGTTAGAGTTATGATTAGGCCTAGGGTTATGGTTAGGTTTAGGGTAAGTGTTATGGTTTGAGGTAGATTGAGGGCTAGGGTGAGGGTTAGGGTTAGAGCAGGTTTAGGGTAAAGGTTACATTAGGGCTATGTCTAGCATTAGGGTTAGGGTTAGAGTTATGATAATGGATAGAGTTAGAGCTAGGGTTTGGGCAATGGTTACAGTTAAAATTAGAGTTAAAGTTAGGGTTAGGGATAGGGCTATGTTAATGTTTAGGGTCAGGATTTGGGCTCAGTTTAGAGGTAGTGTTAGGGTTAGAGTTACTTTATTCAAATTTCTTTGATACAATCCAGGATTCATCTTTAACTAACCGTACTCTGTTTCCCAGGTTTAGGCCTTTTGGTTCAACTGTTTGGTGTCAAGAACAGTTAGTATTTTCATGTTACTTCATTTTGACCTATACAAGTAAATGGAAATTGACCCTGAAATAAAACAGGGTTCATGCTAGCTGCTTGAAACTGTACACACATTTTCAATTCTTTGTGGGGACATTCTGGTATGTTCCTTTTTGAGTGTAGGCCTAAGCTGAAGCATGCAAAAACAACTTTATCTGAGAGCCCTTTAGGAGAAAGCAGGGAATATGTATGCACTGAAATTCCTCCCATAATTATTTGGTCAGATTTTTTTTGATATTGCATAGGATTCATCATTTTGCTTGCCCCACAAAGCTCTCCAAGTGTGGGACTTCTAGGATCAATGGTTCTCTAATCAGGTTAAGGTTAGTAGTAGGTTTATGGTTAGTGATAGGTTTAAATATAGTGTTTGTGTGAGAGTTAGTTTTGTTCAAATTTCTTTGATACTTGGAAGGAGTCATCTTTTACCTAGGCTTAATATGCTACCCAGGTTTGGACCTTCTCATGTCAATGGTTTGCTATCAGGGAAACTCTCTACTTTAAGGTTTCACTTCATATTCAGCTATATAGGAAAATAAAAATGGAGGTTGAAATCAAACCGGGTTGGTTCTAGCTGCTTGAAACTTCAAACACTGAATCAGTTCTCTGTTGGAACTCTCTGATTTTTTCCTTGTGAAAGTAGTCCTAAGATGAAGATGGCAAAAACAACTTTATCCAAGAGCCCTTTAGCAGAAAACAGAGAAATACACATGAACTGAAATACCACCCCACTGATTTGGTGTCATTTCTTAGATATTGCATAGGATTCATATGATAGCTTAGCCCACTATGCTTCCCAATTTTGGGACTTCTAGGATCAATAGTTTTTCAAACAGGTTAGGGTTTATGTTAGGCTAGTGTTAGAGCTAGTATTAGGGCTAGAGTTAATTTTGTTCAAATTTCTTTGATACTGGGCAGGATTAATTTTTCTCCTATCCTTATTATACTACACATGTTTTGGGCCCTAGGTTCAATGTTCACTGTAAGGAATAGTTTGTATTTTAAAGTTTCAGTTCATTTTGTCCTATAGAGGTATATGAAATTGGAGCTGGAAATCAAACAGCATTGGTGCTAGCTTCTTGAAACTTCACACTCCATCAATTCTCTGTGGGCAATCTCTGGTTTCTTCTTTTGACAGTAGGTCTAACCTCAAGCAGGTAAAAACAACTTTATACAAAAGTCCTTTAGGAGATAACAGGGAAATATGCATGTACTGATATACTCCATCAATTATTTGGTAAGAATTATTTGATACTGCACAGCATCCATCCCTTAGCTTGCCCCACTAGGCTGCCCAACTTTGAAACATCTACGATCAAAGATTCCATAAAAAATTAAGGTTTGGGGAAGAGCTAGGGTTAGAGCTAGTTTTAGGGTTAGAGTTAGAATTTTATCAAAAATTCTTTGTTACTGGGCAGGGTTTATCTTTTAGCTAGATTTACTCTGTTCCAGAGGTTTAGGCCTTCTATGTTCAGAGGTTTGCTGTCAGGAACATTTTGTGTTTTAAGAGTTCACTTCATTTGGACCTATAAGGGAAAGTTAGTGGAGCTGAAAATCAAACAGTGTTTGTGCTAGCTGCTTGAAACTTCACATACTCATTCAGTTCTCTGTAGGGACTCTGGTATGTTTCTTGTGAAAGTAGACCTAAGCTTAAGTATGCAAAAACAACTTTATCTAAGAGCCATTTAGGAGAAAACAGAAAAATATGCATGTACTGAAAACCTCCAATAATTATTTTGTCAGATTTGTTTGAGGTTGTGTAGGATTCATCACTTAGCTTGTCACACAAGGCTCCTCAAGTGCAGGAATTCTAGGATCACTGGTTCTCTAATCACTTTAGAGTTAGTGTTAGATTTAGAGTTAAGGCTAGGGCTAGGGTTAGAGGTAATTTTAGTGTGAGAGTTAGTTTTGTTCAAATCTTTGTTATTGGGAAGGAGTCATCTTTAATCTAGCCTTAGAATTATCCCAAGGTATGCTCTTCTCAATTCAATGGTTCACTATCATGAACACTTTATATTTTAAGGTTTCACTTCCTTTTTACCCCTATGGGTAAATGGAAAGGGAGGTGGAAATAAAACAGGCATCCTTTTTCCCAAAACTAACCCTAAACCTAACTATAAACATAGCCCTAATCCTAGGCCTAAGCCTAACACCAACCCTAGACCTATTGCTAGCCCTAATTTAGCCCTAAACCTAACCCTAAACCTAGCCCCAAGACTAACTCTAACTCTCGCCTTAGCCCTATTTCTAATTCTAACCCTCTTCCTTACCAAAACCTGAATACTAGTTCTAACCTTAGCTCTAACCCTAGCCATAGCTCTAACCCTAGAATTTATCATAACTCTAAATCTAACCCAAGCCTAAACTCACCCTATCACTAGCAATAACACTAACACTAATCATAAAACTAACCTTAAGTTTAGCCTTAGCCCTAAACCAAAACCGAACCATAGAACTACCCCTAACCCTTAACCTAAACCAAATCCTAACCTTATATGTAGCCCAAGCCTACCCCTAATTCGAATCCTATACCTAACACTAAAATGAACTCTGACCCTGACTCTGAACCTAACATTCACCCTAGTTCAAAACATCACCCTAAACCTAAACTTAATTTTAAAACTAGACTTAGCCCTAAATGTAACCCTAAAACTAGCCCTAATCATAACCCTAGTTCTTACATTAGCCATATCCCTAACAACAGCCCTTATATAACCCCAAACCTAGCCCTAATCTGAGACTATACCATAGCTTTATCCCTAAATCTAACCCTAAACCTAGCCCTACTCCTTACCCTAAACCTAACCCTAACTTTAATCCGTGCACTAGCACTAAATCTATCCCTAACCCTAGCCAAAACCATAACCATAAACCTAGACCTAACCCTAGCTCTAACCCTATCCATTACCTTAACCCTAATCCTAACTGTAATGCTAACCCTCAGCCTAACCCTAGCACTATTCCTAACCCTAACCAATCCATTACCCTAAACCTAACCTGAACCCTAACCCTAAATATATCATTACCCTAACTCTAACCTTAACCCTAATGCTAACTCAAGTCCTAATCTTAAACATTAACCTAAACCAAACCCTAATGCTGACCCTGATCGTAATAATACGCCTCCCTCTAAACCTGACCCTCACCCTCATCCTAACCATTATATTATACCTAGCCATAAAACTATCCCCCAAACTATCCCTAACCATAACCCTATACCTGACATTAGCCCTAGCCCTAACGCTAGCATAACCCTAACACAATCCCTAGCCCTAATCCTAGGGCTAACACTAGCTTTAATGCTAACCCTACACTTAACCCTATCCCTAACCCTAATTTTGCCATCACCCTAGCCTTAAACCTACCTGTAACATCATAACGTACCCTTACCCTAACCCTACCCCTAACACTAGCTCTAAAAAATCCCTAACTCTAAGCAAAACTCTAACCCTAATGATAACCCTAGACCTATCCCTAATCTTTAGGCTAAGCAAACACTAACCCTATAAATAGTGCTAACCCTAGCCCTCATTCTAGCTCTAAACCTATCCCAAACCCTACCCTAGCCCTTACAATTATTCTGACCATAACACTAACCCTAGGTCTAAACCTGACCCTAAAACAAGACCAAAACCTAACACCAGTAACCTTATACCTAAACCTGGCCCTACCACTAGCCCTCGACCTAAACCTAATCCTAAATCTAGCCTTATCTCTACCTAGACCTAAACAAAATCTTAGCACTAGCCCTGAAAATAACACTTAACTAATGCAAAGACTAACCCTACGCCTAGACATAAACCTAGTCCTAGCTATCTCTAACCCTGACCCTAACTGAAAACTTAAACCTAACACTAGACCTAGCCATAACCCATAACCTACAACTAGCCCTAATCATAATCCTAGCTCTTATATTACCCATAAACCTAACCCTATGCCTTAACCTAACACAAAACCTGGAGCGAAGTGTAGGCCTAAATCTAGCCCTAAGTGTAACCCTAACCCTACCCCTAGCCCTAATCCTAACCCTAACCCTAGCCTTAGTCCTAAACCTTACACAATTCCTAACTCTTACCTTAAATATAAACTTGGATCTATCCCTAACTTTAACCCTAACCCTAACCCTAACCCTAAACTTAACTGTATCTCTGAAACTAGCTCTAAACCTACACATTACCCTAACTCTAAACCTCACCCTATTGATAACCCTAGCCATAACCCTAACACTAGACATAACCCTAAACCTAATACTCACCATAGCCCTAACCGTAGCTCAAACCGAATCCTGTAAAATAAACTTAAACATAACCATAGCCTTCACACTAACCCTAAAACAAAATCTAAATCTAACCCTAAACCTAAACCTAAACCTACATCTAACTATATCCATTACCTTAACCCTTATCCTAATCCTAATGATAACCCTAGCCCTAATCAGAACCCTAACCCTAAACCTACCATAGTCCTATCGCTAGACCTACCACTGAACCTAACCCTTGACCTAGCATTAGCCCTAACTTTAGCTAAAACCCTAACTCTTAACCTAAATATAACACCAGGCCAAAACCTAACCCTAATCCTAGCCCTAATCCTAACCATGACCATAGCCCAAACCCTAGCTCAAACTCTATCCATTACCCTAACCATACCTTAAAACTAATACTAAACCTAGCCATAACCCTAACCCCAACTGTATCCCTAGATCTGATTCTCACCTGAAGCCTTGACCTACCCCTAATACTTATTCAATCCTTGACCCTTACCCTTAACCTAATCCTTGATCAAACCTGAACCCAAACCAAAACCTAACCCTAGCCCTAATCCTAAACTTAACCCTAGTCTTAACCCTAGCTCTAACCCCACCCATTACCTTAACCCTAACCATAAACCTCATGATAACCCTAGCCCTCACCCTAAACCTACTCTAACCCTAACCGAATACCTAAATATAGACCCTAGTTTAAACCCTAATTCATATCCTAAACCTAACCCTAGCCTAAACCCTAACACTAACCCTAACTCTAACCCTAATCCTAAACATAACTCTAGCCCTAAACCTAGCTCTAACTCTATCCATTACACTAATGATAACAAGAAATATAATGTTAACCCTAGGCCTAACTCTAAACCTATTTATTAACCTAAACCTAACCTGAACCCTAAAACTAACCTGAAGCTTAAACCTAACCCTATTTATTACCCTAACCCTAACACTAAACCTAATGCTAATTTGAGCCCTAACCCTAAACCTCAACCTAACCCAAACCCAAAACCTGACGCTGACCATTATACTACCCCTAGCTCTATCCCTGAACCTTACCCTAAACCTAACTCTGACACTAGACCTAGCCATAAACCTTACCCTAAAACTATCCCTAACCATAACCCTAGACCGGATATTTGCCCTATCCCTAATTATGGCCATAACCCTAACACAAATGCAATCCCTCATCCTACCCTAAACCTAGCCTGACCCTCACCCAAACCCTAACTCTAACCATATCCCTAATTTTATCCCTTGCCCCAGTTCTGAACCTTGCTATTACCCCATCCCTTCCCCTAAATCTAACCCTAACTCTAACCCTAGACTTAATCCTTACACTAATCCTAGACCTGATCCTAGCCCTAATTTAGCGTTAACCCTAATCCTAACACTAACACTAGGCCTAAATCTGTCATCCTAGCCCTATTCCTAGACCTAATGCTATCCCTTAAAATAACCCTAACACTTGCAATAACCTTAGCCCTAAAACTAGACTGAGCCCTAACCCAAGATCAAACCATAACTCTAAATGTAACCCTAAGCCTAAGCCTAAACCTCACACCAACACTGGCCCTAAAAATAACGCTAATCTTAAAACTAGCCCTAACCTAGGCCTAGCCCCATACCCCCCCAAAAAAAACGAGCCATAGCCCTAACCTTAACCCTTAACCTAAACCAAAACCTAACTTACACCTAGCCTAATTTTAGACCTAATTCCCAGTCCTACTCTAACCGTAAAACTAACTTTGACACTGACTCTGACCCTAACACTAACCCTAGATCTATCATCACTCTAACCCTAAAACTAGACCTAGCCCTAACCCTAAAAGTAGCCCTAATTATATCTCTAGTACTTACATTAGCTGTAGCCCTTATCCTAGCCCTAACCTAACCCAAAACCTAGCCTTAAACCGAGTCTTACACCTTGTTTTAACCCTAACTCTAACCATAGCCCTAACCATTAACCTAAACCTAACACTAACCCTAAACTTGCCCTAACCCTAAACTTAACCCTAGCCTTAATCTTAACCATAATTCTTGCCCTAACCTTAGCTCTAACCTATCCATTACCCTAACAATAATCCTAACCCTAATGCTAACCCTAGGAAAACCCTAACCCTATCTTTAACACTATCATTATCCATTACCCTAAACCTAACCTGAATCCTAAACCTAACCATAACCATAAACTTTACCCTAACCTTAAACCTAACTATAATGTTAATGATAACCTTGACCCTAAACCTTAACCTAACCCAAACCTTAACCTGACTGTGACCCTAATAATAACCCTATCTCTAAATCTGACCCTAACCCTCAACCTAACCCTTACACTATAACTAGCCATAACCCTAAATAAAAACTAACCCTAATCATAAACCTACACCTGACATTAACCCAATCCCTAATCATAGCCCTAACTTTAACCAAAACCTAGCCATAATCCTAGCCCTAGCCTAGCCCTAATCCTAACCCTAAACCTAGGCTTAATCCTCATCCTAACCCTAATCCAAACCCTAATCCTATTTTGATCCTCTCCCTAAACCTAGCTATAACATCATACCTTACACTAATCCTAACCCTAAACCTAGCCATAAACCTAGGCCTAGCCCTAACACTAACCCTAGCACTAATCCTAGAACTAATTTAACCCTCACCCTAACCCTACCCCTAACTCTGACCCTAGCACTAACCCTAGTTCTAAACCTATCCTGTACCATAACCCAAACCCTAGCCCTAAACCGAGCCCCAACACAAGCCCAAATTTCACCCTAGCTCTAAACCTAGACCTAACCCTAACTATAAAGTAAACCCTAAACCTAAGCCTAAACCTCACCCTAACACTAGCCCTAACCCTAATGCTAATTGGAAATCTAGCCCTAACCGTAGCCCTAGGACTCAAACAAAACCGAGTCATATGCTTAACCCTAATCCTTAACCTAAACCAAACCCTAAGCTTATACCTAGCCCTAACCTAGCCCTAATTTGAGTTTTAACCCTAACTCTAGAACTTACCCTGACCCTGAATCACAACCTAACACTAACCCTACCTCTAAATATCTCCCTAATTCTAAACCTAAAGCGAACACTAGACCTAGCCCTAACTCTAACCCTAAAACTAGCCCTAGTCTTAATGCCAGTTCTTACATTAGCCATAGCCCTGTAATAACAGAAAACCTAGCTCTAATCTGAGACCTAAACCTAGCTTTAAACCTAAACCTAACCTTAAGCCTAGGCCTATCCCTAACCCTAACACTAGCCCTAATGCTAACTCTAAACTTATCCCTTACTGTAAAAGCCAAATCCCCCAAATAATGCTACCCTAGTCCTAACCCTAATCATTAGCCTACCCCAAACCATAACTCTAATACTAATCCTAACCCTATCCCTCATTCTAGCTCTAACCCTAACCCAAACCCTAACACTAACGCTGACCCTTATTCTGACCCTAACTCTAATCCTGGGTTTATACTTGAAACTAACCCCAAACCTAACCCTAACACTAGCGCTATGGGTAACCCTATACCTAAACCTAACTTTAACAATTAACCTAGACAAAAGCCTAATCCTAAATCTAGCCATATCTCTAGCAATAGCCCCAAACAAAAACCTAGCCCTAGCCCTAACAATTACCCTTAACCTAACCCAAACATTAACCCTCCCCCTAAACCTAACACTAGTTCTAATTTTGGCCCCCAAAATAAACAGAACCCTAACACAAACAAAGACCCTAGCCTAAATCCTAACCCTAACCCTAACCCTAATTCTAGCTCTAATCCTATCCATTAGCTTAACCATGACTCTATCCCTAATGGTTACCCAAGGATAACCTCAACCATATCCATTACCTTAAACCTAACCTGAACCCTATACCTAACCATATCCATTACCCTAACCCTAAATCTAACCCTAAAACTAATTTGAGCCCTAACCCTATACCTCAACCTAAACAAACCCAGACTCTGACTCTGACCCTAGCTCTAAAACTGACCCTAACCCTCAACCTAACCATTTCACTATACCTAGCCATAAACCTAACCCTAAAACTATCCCTAACCATAACCCTAGACCTGACATTAGCCCTAGCCTTAATGCTAGCCCTATCCAACCAAAAACAAAAACAAACAAACAAACAAAAAACATAGCTCTAAACCTGGCCATAAACCTAGCCTTAATCCTAAACCTAATTCTAACTTTAGCCCTAACCCTAAATTTAGCACACATACTAGGCCTAAACCTAGCTATAACCTCATACCATACCCTAACTTTAATCCTAAACTTAGCCCTCAACCAAGGCGTAGCCCTAATGCTAACCCTAACTCTAATCCTAGCCCTAACCATAAATCTAATCATATCCCTAGCCCTAAGACTAACTCTAACTCTCACCCTAGCCCTATCACTAGTTCTAACCTTTTCCCTTACCATAACCCAAAGCCTTGCCCTAACCCTATCCCAAACCTAGCCCCAAACTTAGTCCTATCCCTAAACCTAGATCTAAACCTAACTCTAAATCTAACCCTAACCCTAAACTTCACCCTAACACTAGTCCTAACCCTAATGCTAATTTGAAAACTAGCCCTACCCTAGCCAAAGCCCTCAAATAAAACTGAGCTACAGCCCTAATCCTAACTCTTAACCTAAACCAAATCCTAATGCTACACCTAGTCCTATCCCTATCTCTACAATTAATACTGACCCTGACTCTGACTCTAAAACTCACCCTAGCTCTAAACATACCCTTAACCCTAAACATAAACCAAACACTAGACCTAGCCCTACCCTAACCATAAAACTAGCCTGATTGTAATGCCAGTTCTTACATTAGCCATAGCCCGAACCCTAACACAAAACCTAACCCTAATCTGAGCCCTAACCCTAGCTGTAACCCAAACCCTAAATCTAACTCTAGCCTTAACCCTAAACCTAGCTCTAACCCTATACCTTACCCTAAGCAAAACTCTCACCCTAATGCTACCCTAGTTCTAACCCTAATCCTTAGACTACCCTCAACCCTAACTTTATTTCTAGTTCTAACCCTAGCCCTCATTCTATCTCTAACACTGTCCCAAAGCCTAAGCCTAACCCTGACCCTTATTTTGACCCTGACACTAACCCTAGTTCTAAGCCTGACCCTAACTCTAAATCGAACACTAACACTAGCCCTACTGGTAAACCTATATCTAATCTAACCATAATACTAGCACTAGACCTAAACTTAATCCTAAAGATAGCCATAACTCTAGTCCTATCCCTAAACAATTCTAACCCTAGCTCTAACAATAACCATTAACCTAAGGCAAAGATTAACCCTACCGCTAGACCTAACCATAGTTCTAATTCTGGCCCTAAACATAAACCCAATGCTAACTCGAAAACTGACCCTTATCCTAACAAAAACCCTTGCTCTAAACCTTATCCTAACCCAAAACCTAACCCTAACTATAGAACTATCCATAGCCCTAACTCTAAAACTGCCCATAACCATAAACCAGACTCTTTCATTACCCATAGCCCTAATGCTAGCCTAAATCTCAAACAAAACCTAGCCCCTAACCCTAGCCCTAAGCGTAACCCTAACCAAAAATCTAGCCCAAACCCTAACAATAATACTTGCCCTAGCCCTAACCCCAGCTCAAACTCTAACCCTTACCCTAAACATAACCCTATTCTTAACCTTAAACCCTAGCCCTAATCCTAATTGTAACTGTAGCCCAAAACTTAGAACTAAATTTATCCATTACCTTAAACATAACCCTGAACCTAATGCTAATCTTAGCCCTAAACATAGCCCTGACTCTAACCCTAACACTCGCCTTAGCCTTAACCCTAGCTCAATCCCTAACACTGAACCTAACCCTAACAGTAGCCCGAACACTAACCCTATGCCTAACCCTAACTGTAGCCCTAATCCTAAGCTTAACCCAAGCCCTAACACTAGCACTAACCTTATCCCTTATCTTAAACATAAGCCTAACCCAAATGCTAAACTTAGGCCAAACTCTAACCCTATCCCTAACACGAACCCAATACATTACTCTAAACCTAAACTGAATCCTAAACCTAACCATATCCATTACTGTAACCCTAAACCTCACCCTAACCCTAACCATAAAACTAGCCGTAATTGTAAAGCCAGTTCTTAACCCTAATGCTAATCCGAGCCCTAAACCTAAATCTTAACCCAAACCAAACCCTAACCTGACTCTGAACTTAATAATATACTTAGCTCTAAACCTTACCCCTACATTAAACCTAACCCTTACACTAGACTTGGCCATAAACCTAACCCTAACACTATCCCTAACCATAACCCTAGACCTTACATTAGCCCTAGCCCTAATCCTAGCCCTAACATTAACAAAAATTCTAGCCCTCATCCTAGCCCTAAACCTAGCCTTAAACCTAACCCTCACCCTTACCCTAGCCCTATCCTGAATTTTAAAGCTCGACTTAGCCATAAACCTAGATATAACCCCATCACTTCCCCTAAAACTAACTCTAAACCTAACACTAACACAACATTAACCCTAGCCCTAACCATAGACCTAACCCTAACACTGACCCAAACGCTAATCCTATCCCTAATTTATCCTAACCCTAACCCTAACCCTAAAACTAACTCTCAACCTAGCCCTATTTCTATTTCTAACCCTATCCATTACCATAACCTCACACTAGTCCTAACCTTAGCCGTAAACCTAGCCAGAGCCCTAACCCTAGATCTAAACATAACTGTAAATCTAACCCCAACCTTAAGCCTAAAACTCACCATACCACTAGCCCTAACACTATTGCTGATCCTAAAACTAGCCCTAACCCTAGCCCTAGCCCTAAAACAAAACCAAGCCATTGCTCTAACCCTAAACCTTACCCTATACCAAACCCTAACCCTATAACTAGCCATAACCCTAGCTCTAATTCGAGTCCTTGGCCTAAAACTAACCCTAAACCTGACTCTTATCCAAACACTAACCCTAGCTCTAAATATCAACCTTACCCTAAGCTAATGCTAACAGCATTCCTAGCCCAAACCTTAACCCTAAAACTAACCCTTATCATAAAACACTAGTTCTTACATTGGCCATAGCCCTAAGCCCAGCCCTAACCCTAACACAAAATTAGCACTAATCCAAGCCCTAACACTAGATTTAACCCTAACCCTAACCTTAATCCTAGCCCAAAACATAACCCTAAACATAACCCTAACCCTAGCTCTAACCCTATTCCTTACCCTAAGCCAAACCCTATCCATAATGCTAACCCTCATCCTAAACCTAATCCTTAGCCTAAACCAAACACCAACCCTATTACTAATTTTAACCCTAACCCTCATTCTATCTCTAACCATAACCCAAAACCTGACTCTAAACTTCACCCTTATTCTGACGCTAACACTAATTATTGGTCTAAACCAGACAATGATCCTAAACATAACCCTGAAACTAGCCCTACCAGAAACCTTATACCTAAATTTAACACTATCCCTAGCCCTAAACCTAAACCTAATCCTAAATCAAGCCATATATCTAGCCCTAGACCTAAACAAAAACTTAGTCCTATCCCTAAGAATAACCCTTAACCTAATCCAAACACTAACCCTGCCCCTATACCTAACATTTTGTTCTAATTCTGTCTCTAACACCTAACCCTAACTCTAACCTGAATATTGACCCTGACACTAACACTAAACCTAGCTCTAAACCTGACAATAAACCAAATTATAAACTTAACACTAGACCTAGCCATAACCCTTACCCTACAACTAGCTGTAATTAGAACCCTAGATCATACATTACCCATACACTAACCATAGGCCTAAACCTAACACAAAACCTAGCCCTAACCCGAGGCCTAAACCTACCCTAAGCATAACCCTCACCCTATCCATAGCTCTAACCCTAACCCTAACCCTAACCCTCACCTTAGTCCTTACCCTAGCTCAAAGCCTAACCCTTAGCATAAACATAAACCTAGCCCTATACCTACCCATAGCCCTAAACCTAACTCTAATCCTAAACTTAACCCTAGCTCTAACCCTAGTTCTAACCCGAGCCATTACCCTAACTCTAACCCTAACCATAATGATAACCCTGGCCATAACCCTAACTGAAACCCTAACACAAAACATAAACATAACCCTAGACCTAACCCTAAACCTAACGCTTGATTTAGCCCTAACCCTAACTCATACTTTAACACTTACCCTAAACCGGACAGTAAACCCAGCCCTAAAACTGAACTTAACCCTAACCTAAACTTAGCCCTAAAGCTAACCTTACATCTAACCCAATCTATTACTCTAAACCTAACACTAAACCTAACAAAAACCCCTAGCCCTAACCCTAAACCTAACCCCTTACCAGAACCATAACCCTAAATCTAGACCTAACACTAAACGTAACCCTCAACCTAGGACTAATCCTAGCTCAAAATCTAACCCTTACTCTAAACCTAACCTTAACCCTACCCTAAGCTAGGGTTACTAGCCTTAACCCAAACCCTAACCTAAATGTAGCCCTAATCTTAACCATAAATTTAGCCCTAATCCTAGCTCTAACACTATATATTACCCTTATGATAATTCTAATCCTAATGCTAACTCTATGCATAACCCTAACCTTATTGCTATTCTGCATTCTCTCCATTACCCTAAACTTACCCTGAACCCTAAATCGAACCTCTCCATTACCCTAACCCTAACCCTAACACTCATTTGAGCCCTATCCCTAAACCTTAACCCTAAAACAAACCTTAAACATGATCCTGACCCTAAAAGTACACCTAGGTCTAAACCTGAGCCTTACCCTAAGGCTAACACTTACACTAGACCTAGAAACAAAACTACCCTAAATCTACCCCTAACTGTAACATTAAAACTGACATTATTCCTAGCCCTAATTCTAGACCTAAACCTACAATAAGCCCTTGCCCTCATCCTAGCCCTAAACCTAGCCTTAATCATCCCTAACCCTAACCCTAGCCTTAACTCTAATTCTAACCCTGATCCTACCTCTAACCTTAGGTATAAAAACATCTTTTACCCTACACATAACCATACCCTATTCCTCATGCTAGGCCTAAACTGAAAACTAACCCTAGCCCTAATCCTAGCCCTATTTAGACATATCCCTAAAACTAATCATAACCCTACCCCCAAGGCTAAGTCTAACTCTCACCCTAGACCTATCCCTATTTCTAAACATATCCATTATCATAATCTTAATTCTAGCCCTAACACTTGCCCTACCTTATACGTAGCCCTAACCCTAGTTCTAATGCTAACTCCAAATCTAACCCTAATCTTAAGCCTAAGCCTAACACTAACACTAGCCCTAACCCTAATGCTAATCATATAACTAGTTCTAACCCTAAACCTAGGACTAAAACCAAACTGAGCAATACTCTAACCCTAAAACGTAACTTAAACCAAAATCTAAACACTAAACCCAGACCTAATCTAGCCCTTTTTCATGTCCTAACTCTAACCTTAAAACTTACCCTGACCCTGACTAATATCCTAGCACCCACTCTAGCTCTAAACACCACCCTAAACTTAAACGAAACCTTAAATCCCTAAATGTAACCCTAGCCCTAATTTGAGTCATAAACCTAACCTTAAAACTCATCCTGACCATGACTCATATCCTAACACTCACCCTAGCTCTAAAAACCTCCTTCACCATAAACCCAACCCTATTATTAACCCTAGCCCTTATTTGAGTCCTAACCCTAACCCTAAAACTAACCCTGACCCTGACTCTCAAAGTAACCCTAATTATACCACTAACTTAACCCAATACTGAGCCCTAATCTGAGCCATAACCCGAGATTTAAACCTAATCCTAGCCATAATCCTAGCCCTAATCATAACCATAATCCTAGACCTAACCCTAGCTCTAACCCTATTTATTGCCATAAACATAACCTAACCTTAATGCTAACACTAGGCCTAAACCTAACCCTATCCCTAATCCTAAACCTATCCATTACCATAAACCAAACTTAAACTCTAAACCTCACCCTATCATTAGCCTAACACTTACTCTAATGCTAATTTGAGCCCTAACTTTAAACGTTAACCTATCCCAAACCCTAACTCACACCCTGACCCTAAATATACCCCTGGCTCTAAACCTGACACAAACCCTAAACCTAACCCTTACACTACACGTAGCCATAAAACTAACACTAAAACTATCTTTAACCAAAGCCGTAGACCTGATATTAGCACTAGACCTAATCCTAGCCCTAACCATAAAAAAACACTATCCATCTTCCTAGCCCTAAACCTACCCTTATTCATAACCCTAACCCTAACCATAACCCTAACCCTAATTCTAAACTCACCCTATCTTTAAACGTAGCTATAACTCCATCCATTAGCCTAAAATTAACTCTAACCCTAACACTAGGCCTAAGGTGAACACAAACCTAGTCCTAATTCTAGCCCTAATTTAACCCTATCCCTAAACGTAACCCAAACCTTGGCCCTAAGACTAACTCTAACTCTGACACTAGCCCTATCCCTAGTTCTAACACTATCCCTTTCTCTAACCCTAACCCTAGCCCTAATCCTAGGGATAACCCTTGCCTAATCTTTATATCTAGTCCTAACCTAAATTTAACCCTAAATCTAAGTCTAACACTAAGCCTAGGCCTAACCTTAACCTAGCTCTAACCCAAGCCATTATCCTAACTCTAAACCTAACCATAATGAAAACCCTAGCC
>NW_027287708.1:0-89546 GCF_047511675.1 Marmota flaviventris
GCCCTAATCCTAGCCCTAATTCGAGTCCTAATCCTAACCCTAAAACTAATACTAACCCTGACTATGACCTTAAGACTGACCCTAGCTCTACACATCACCCTAGCCCTAAACCTAATCCTAACACTGGACATTGCCGTAAACCTCACCCTAAAACTAGCCCTAATCGAAATGCCAGTTCTTAAATTAGCCATAGCCCTAAACCTAAACAAAACCTAGCCCTAATCCAAAGCCTAACCCTAGTTTTAACCCTAATCCTAACCCTGGCCCTAACCCTAACCCGATCACTAGTCCTAGTCCCAGTTCTAACTCTTTTTCTTACACTTAGTCAAACCCTCACATTGTTGCTACCCTAGTCCTAACTCAAATTCTATGCCTACCCACAAACCCTAACTCTATTACTAGTCCTAATCCTAACCCGCATTCTAGCTTTAAACCCAAACCCTAACTGTACCCTGACCCTTATTCTGACCCTAACACTAAACATAGGTTTAAAAATAACCCTAACCCTTATCCGAAAACTAACACTAGCCGTACCATTATCCCTAAACCTAAACCTAACAATAACACTAGCCCTAGACCTAAACGTAATCCTAAATATAGCCATAACCCTAGCCTTAGCCATAACAATAACCCTTAACTTAAACCAAACACTAACTCTACCCCTAGACCTATCCCTAGTCCTCCTCTGGATCTAAATCTAATCCTAATCCTAACCTGAACCCTGGCATTTACCCTAAGAGAAACCCTAGCTCTAAACCTTATCCTATGCCAAAAACTTACACTAACATGAGATGAACTCTAAATATAGCCATTACCATAACTCTAGCTCTTAAATTACCCATATACCTTACAATAGCCCTAAAGCTCACACAAAACCCAGACCTAATTACAGCCCTAAACCAAACCCTAAGCATAACTCTAACCCTAAAACTTAGCCCTAACCCTAACCCTAACCCTCGTTCTAGCCCTAACCCTAGCTCAAACACTAAACCTTACCATAAAATAACCCTAGCCCAAACCCTAAACCTCACGATAATTCTAGCCCTAATCCTAACTGTAAACATAGCCCAAACCCTAGCTCTAATTCTATCCATTATACTAACAATAACCCTAAAACTAATGCTAAACCTAGACCTAAACCTAACCATAAACCTACCCTAGCCCAGACTGTAATCTAACGCTCACCCTAGCCCTAAAACTAACTCAATCCCTAACACTTACACTTAATCTAACCCTAACACTAACCCAAGGTCAAACCCTAAACCTAACCCCAGCCCTAATCCTAACCTTAACCCAAGCCCTAACCCTAGCTTGAACCCTACCCATTACTCTAAACCTAAACTTAACCCTAAAAATAACACTAGACCTAAAGCTAAACCTACCCTAACCCTAAACATAAACCTAACCCTAGAAAAAACAGTGAATCTAATCCTAACCCTAAACCTAAGCGAGCACAAATGCTAACCCTAATCCTAAACCTAATCCTAACGCTAACCTAAACCTAAGACTACATTTAACCTGACATCTAAACCTATTAACCTAACCATAATGATAACCCTAGCCCTAACCGTTACACTAACCATGACCATAACCCTAGAACAAACCATAAATTAATCTTAGCCATAGCAAAAATCCTAGCTCAAACCCTAAACTTTACCCTAAACCTAATCCTAAGTGTAATCCTCACACTAACCTGACCCTAACACTAACTCTAACCCTAATCCTAACCATTATCCTACCCCTAACCCTAGGTCTAAAACTATAAATTACCCTAATGATAACTAGAACCCTAATGCTAACCCTAGGCCTAACCCTAAACCTATCACAAACCCTAACCATATTCATTACCTTAAACTGAACCTAACCCTAAACCTAACACTCACATTTACCCTAACCCTAACTCTAACCTTAATGCTAATTTGAGCCTTAACACTAAAACATAACCTAACCTAAACCCAAAGACTGACCCTGACCCTAATAATACCACAGCTCTTAATCTGACCCTTTCCCTAAACATAACACTTTAATTTGACCTAGCCATATACCTAACCCTAAAAATATCACTAACTATAAACCTAGACCTGACATTAGTCATAGCCCTAATTGTTGCCCTAAACTTAACACAAAACCTAGCCCTAATCCTAGCATTAAATCTAGCCTTAATCCTAAACCTAACCATAACCCTAGCACAATCCTAAAGCTAATCATAAAACTAGCCCTAACAGTAATCATAGCACTACAACAAAACCGAGCAACAGTCCTAACACTAACCTTAACTTAAACCAAATCCTAGCACTAGATCTAACCCTAGCCCTAATTCAAGTCCTGAAGACAACCACCCCATTCACAATATCCTCAAAAAATAAATAAATACTTGGGGATCAACCTAACAAAAGAGGTGAAAAATTTATACAATGAAAACCACAGAACCCTAAAGAGAGAAATAGAAGAAGACCTTAGAAGATGGAAAAATATACCCTGTTTATGGATAGGAAGAAGTAACATCATCAAAATGGCAATATTACCCAAAGTTCTCTATAGGTTCAATGCAATGCCAATCAAAATCTCAAGGGCATTTCTTGTAGAAATGGATAAAGCAATTATGAAATTCATATGGAAAAACAAAGACCCAGAATAGCAAAAGCAATTCTAAGCAGGAAGTGTGAATCAGGCGGTATAGCAATACAAAATTTCGAACTATACTACAGAGCAATAGTAACAAAAACAGCATGGTACTTGTACCAAAACAGGAGGGTGGACCAATGGTACAGAATAGAGGACACAAAGACCAATCCACAAAATTACAACTATTTTATATTTGATAAAGGGGCTAAAAGCATGAAATGGAGAAAGGATAGCATCTTCAACAAATGGTGCTCGAAAACTGGAAATCCATATGCAACAAAATGAAACTGAATCCCTTTCTCTTGCCATGCACAAAAGTTAACTCAAAATGGATCAAAGGGCTTGATATCAAATCAGAGAGTCTGCGCCTGATAGAAGAAAAAGTTGGCTCCGATCTACATATTGTTGGGTCGAGCTCCAAATTCCTTAATAGGACACCCATAGTACAAGAGTTAATAACTAGAATCAACAAATGGGACTTACTCAAACTAAAAAGTTTTTTCTCAGCAAGAGAAAGAATAAGAGAGGTAAATAGGGAGCCTACATTCTGGGAACAAATTTTTACTCCTCACACTTCAGATAGAGCCCTAATATCCAGAGTATACAAAGAACTCAATAAATTAACAATAGGAAAACAAATAACCCAATCAACAAATGGGCCAAAGACCTGAACAGACACTTCTCACAGGAGGACAGACAGTCAATCAACAAGTAAATGAAAAAAAGCTCACCATCTCTGACAGTAAGAGAAATGCAAATCAAAACCACCCTAAGATACCATCTCACTCCAGTAAGATTGGCAGCCATTTTGAAGTCAAACAACAACAAGTGCTGGCGAGGATGTGGGGAAAAGAGTACTCTTATACATTGCTGGTGGGACTGCAAATTGGTGTGGCCAATTTGGAAAGCTGTATGGAGATTCCTTGGAAAGCTGTGAATGGAACCACCATTTGACCCAGCTATTGCCCTTCTCAGACTATTCCCTGAACACCTTAAAAGAGTGTACTACAGGGATACTGCCACATCAATGTTCATAGCAGCACAATTCACAATAGCTAGACTGTGGAACCAACCCAGATGTCCTTCAATAGATGAATGGATAAAAAAAACATGGCATTTATACACAATGGAGTAGTACGCAGCACTAAAAAATGACAAAATCATGGAATTTGCAGGGAAATGGATGGCATTAGAGCAGATTATGCTAAGTGAAGCTAGCCAATCCCTTAAAAATAAATGCCAAATATCTTCTTTGATACAAAGAGAGCAACTAAGAACAGAGCAGGGAGGAAGAGCAGGAGGAAAAGACTAACATTCAACAGAGACATGAGGTGGAAGGGAAAGGGAGAGAAAAGGGAAATTGCATGGAAATGGAAGGAGAGCCTCATTGTTACACAAAATTACATATAAGTGGTTGTGAGGGGAATGGGGATAAAACAAGGAGAGAAATGAATTGTAGTAGATGGGGTAGAGAGAGAAGATGGGAGGGGAGGGGAGGGGGGATAGGAGAGAATAGGAAAGGTAGCAGAATACAGCAGTCACTAATATGGCATCATGTAAAAATGTGGATGTGTAACCGATGTGATTCTGCAATCTGTATTTGGGGTAAAAATGAGAGTTCATAACCCACTTGAATCTAATGTATAAAATATGATATGTCAAGAGCTTTGTAATGTTTTGAACAACCAATAAAAAAAGAAAAAAAAATAACCCTGTACCTGACTTATATCCTAACACTCATCCTAGTTCAAAACACCACCCTAACCCTAAACTTACCGTAATCCTATCCCTAGACTTAACCCTAAACCTAGCTCAAAACCTAAACTTTATGCTAAACATAACCCCAAACCTAACCCTATACCTAGTTCTAACACTAACTCTAACCATAACTCAAGGCATATTCCTAACCATAATTTTAGTTCTAACCCAATCAATTACCCTAACTATAACTCTTACCCTAATGCTAACCCTAAGCCTAACCCTAGCCCTATCTCTAATGCTAACCAGATCAATTACCCTAAACCAAACCTGAACCTTAAAACAAACCCTAACTATACCCTAACCCTAACCCTAATGCTATTTTGAGCTGTAAACCTAAATCCTTACCAAAACCATATCCTAATCCTAATAATTCCCCGAGCTCTAAACCTGAACATTACCCTAAACCTAACCCTTACACTAGACGTATCCATAAGCCTAACCCTAAAAAATATCTTTAACCATAACCCTAGACCTGATATTAGTCCTAGCACTAATCCTAGCCCTGAATCTAAAATGAACACTATCCCTCAGGCTAGACCTAAACCTAGCTTTAATCATAACCCTAACTCCAGCCCTAGCCCTAACCCTAACTCTAATCCTCACCCTATATCTAAACCTAGATATAACACCATTATTTGTCCTAAACTTAAACCTAACCCTATCCCTATCGCTAGGGCTTAGCTAAACACTAACTCTAGCCCTAATCCTAGCCCTAACTTATCCCTATCCCAAACCCTAAATATAATTTTAGCCATATCATTAACTCTAATTCTCACACTAGCCCTAACCCTAATGCTAATCCTAAAACTAGCCCTAACCGTAGCCCTAGCCCTAAAACAAAACTGTATGATTGTCCTAACCCTAACCCTTAACCTAAACCAAACACTTATTCTAACCCTAAACCTTATTTGAGTTTTAATCTGAACACTAAAACTAACCCTGACCCTGACTCTGACCATAACATTAACCCTAGCTCTAAACATAACCCTAATCCTAAACCTAAATGTAACACTAGACATAGCCTTAATTCTAACCCTAAATTTAGCCCTAAACATAACCCTGGTACTTACATTAGCCAAAATCCAAACTCTAGCACTAATTTAACACAAAACCTAGCCCTAATCCGAGCCATAACCCAAGTTTTAACACTAATCCTAACCCTAACTCCAGCCCTAATCATAAACATAACCCTAGCCCTAACCCTAGCTCTAACCCTATCCATTGCAATAAACATAACCCTAACTCAAATGCTAAACCTAGTCCTAAACCTATCCCTAATCCTAACCCATTCCATTACCCTAACCCAAACCTAGACTCTAAACCTCACCCTATCATTAACCTAAAACTAACCCTAATGCTAATTTGAGCCCTAAATTTTAAACTTAACCTATCCCAAACCCTAACCCAGACCTTGACTGTAAAAATAGGTCTCGCTCTCAACCTGACCCTAACCCTAAAACTAACCCTTACACTACATGTAGCCATAAACCTAACATTAAAATTATCTTTAACCATAACCCTAATCCTAGCCCTAAACCTAAAACAAACCCTAGCCCTCATCCTAGCCCAAAACCTAGCCCTAATCATAACTCTAACCTTAACCATAGCTCTAACCTAATTCTAACCCTCACCATCCCACTAAACCTAGTTATAAAACCATCCCTTACCATAAACTTAATACTAAACCTAACGGTAACACTAGATCTAAGCTGAACAATAACCCTAGCCCTAATCCTAGCCCTAAATTAACCCTATCCTTAATTCTAATACTAACCATAGCCCTAAGATTAACTCTAACTCTCACACTAGCCCTATCCCTAGTTATCACAGCTGGAGGTAGGGGAGTTGGAAACTGGGTATCTGAGCAGCTACAGAACTGAGCTGGTACCCATGGCCATTGATAGATGGTGAGTAAGGTTTTCCAAGATTGATTCCATCTGTTACCTGTGTAGGGTGTTTGGTGAAGTGGGTGGTTCTTGGGTGACCTTTGGCCGTGTCCAGAGCTTGGCCTGGTGACCCACAAGCCAAGCCTCTGTGTTCTGTGCTACCTATCCTCGGCACCGAGAGCGCCTGCACAGCTGAGACTTCTGTCTGAGCCCAGAGCGAACCCGCAGCCAAGATTTCTCTCTGCACCAAGAGTTCACACATGGCTGAGACTTCCGTCTGAGCTGAGAGCACATGTGCAGCTGAGACTTCCATCTTTGCAGAGAGCTCATGCATGGCCGAGATTTCCATCTGAGCTGAGAGCACATGCGCAGCTGAGACTTCTGTCTGTGCAGAGAGCTCATGTGCGGCAGAGACTTCCAACTTCTGACTGAGCCAAGAGCAACCACACAACCGAGCCTTCCATCTGCACAGAGAGCTCCAGCATGGCCCTAGTTTTCTTCAAATTTCTATGATATTGAGCAAGATTCATCTTTTACTTAGCCATACTATGCTCCACATGTTTGGGCCTTCTTGGTTCAATGGTTTGCTATCAGGAACAGTTTGTATGTTGAGATTTTCCTTCATTATGGCTTATTGATGTGAATGAAAATTGAGCTGGAAATCAAACAGGGTTGGTAGGAGGTGCTTGAAACTTCACAAATCAGTTCTCAATGGGCACTTTCTGGTCTCTTTCTTTTGAAGGTAGGCCAAAGCTGAAGCATGAAAAAGCAATTGTATCTGAGAACCCTTAAGGAGAAAACACAGAAATATGTATGTATTGAAATAAGTCTCCCAATGATTTGAGCAGATTTCTTTGATACTGTGCAGTATTCATCTTTAACTTGTCCCACTGGGCTCCCCAAGTTTGAGACAACTAGGATCAATGGTTTTCTATACAGGTAAGGGTTATGGTTATGGTTAGGGTTAGGGTTAGGTTTAAAGCTAGTGTTAGAGATATTTTTGTTTAAATTTCTTTGATACTGGGATGGTTTCATCTTTTCCCTATCCTCACTGTCTCCCCAGGTTTGGACCTTCTGGGTTCAGTGGTTTGCTGCCAGGAACAGTTTGTATTTTAAGTTTTCACTTCATTTTGACCTATATGGGTAAATGGAAATAGAGCTTGAAATCAAACTGAGTTGGTTTGAAAATTTGCTTGAAATTTCACACACTCAATCAGTTCTCAGTGTGTATTTTCTGGTTTGTTTCTTGAGGAAGTAGCCCTATGATAAAATAGAAAGAAATAGCTTCATCTGTGAGTTCTTTAGGAACAATCTTCAATATTTTTGGTCGAATTACTTTGATACTGTACAGGATTCATCTTTTACCTATCCTCAATAGGATACCCAATTTGGGGCCTTTAAGTTCAACAGTTCACTGACAGGAACAGTTTCAATTTTTAGGTGTCACTTCATTATGGCCTATAGGTGTCAATGACAATGAAGCTGGAAATCAAACAGGGTTGGTACTAGCTGCTTGATACGTCACACACTCAATTAGTTCTTTGCGAGCACTCTCTGCTTTCTTTCTATTGAATATAGGCCGAAGGAGAAGCATGCAAAATCAACTTTATCCTAGAGCACTTTAGGAGACAACAGGGAAATAAGCATGTAATGAACTACCTCCCACAATTATTTGGTCAGATTACTTTGATACTGTGAATTTTTCATCTCTTATCTTACCCCACTAGGCTTCACAACTTTGGGACTTCTATGATCAAAGGTTATCTAAACAGGTTAGGGTTAAGATTATAGTTAGGATTAGGGCTAGATTTAGACCTAGTGTTAGGTTTAGAGTTAGTTTTGATCAAATTTTCTTGAAACTGGGCAAGATTCATCTTTTACCTAGCCTTACTATGTTCCCCAGGTTTGGGCCTTCTCAGTTCAATGGTTCGCTGACAGTAACAGTTTTTGTTTTGAAGTTTCACCTCATTTTGACCTATATGGTAAATGGAAATGGAGCTCGAAATCAAAAAGGGTTGGTGCTAGCTGATTGAAACATCTCACACTCAATAAGTTCTCTGTGTGCACTCTCTGGTTTGTTCCTTGTGAATGTAACGCTAAGCTGAAGCATGCAAAGCAACTTTATCTGAGAGTACTTTAGGGGAAAACAAGAAAATAGGCATGTACTGAACTATCTCCCCCAATTATTTGGTCAGATTTCTTAGATGCTGCACAGGATTCATCTGTTAGCTTGCCCAATTAAGCTCCCTACATTTGGGACATCTAGGATCAATGATTTTCTAAACAGGTTAGGATTAGGTTTATGATTAGTTTTAGGGCTAGCTTTAGAGATAGTATTAGTGTAATAGTTTGTTTTGTTCAAATTTCTTTGATACTGGGAAGGATTCATCTTTTACCTAGGCTTATCATGTGCCCCAGTTTGGGGCCTTCTTTGTTCAATGGTTCGCTGTTGGAAATAGTTTGTTTTTAATGTCTCACTTCATTTGGACCTATATGAGTAAATGCAAATGGAGCTAGAAATCAGAGGGTTGGTGCTAGCTGGATGAAACTTCACATACTCAATCAGTTGTCTTTGGGAACTCTCTGGTTTCTTCCTTGTGAAAGTAGCTGTAAGATGAAGCATTCAAAACTAATTTATCCACAATCACTTTAGGAGAAAATAGGGCAATATGCATGTAGTGAAATAACACCCCCCAATTATTTGGTCATATTTTTGATACTGTGCAGAATTCATCTGTAAGCTTGCCCCACTAGTCTCCCCAAGTTTGAAACTTTTATGATCAAAGCTTCTCTTAACAGGTTATGGTTATGGTTATGGTTAGAGTTAGGGCAAGGGTTAGAGCTAGTGTTATGGTTAGAGTTAGTTTTTTTCAACTTCTTTGATACTGGGCAGGATTCATCTTTTTTTCTATTCTTAGTATATGTCCCATGTTTGGGCCTCCTAGGTAAAAGGAGTTGCTCTTAGGAGTAGTTTTAATTTTCATGTTTCATTTCATTTTGCCCTATAGAGGTGAAGGGAAATGGAGCTGGAACTCAAACAGGGATTGTGCTAGCTGCTTGAAACTTCACACACTCAATCAGTTCTCAGTGCACATTCTCTCATTTGTTTCTTGTGGAAGTAGCCCAAAGGTGAAGTAGAAAGAAACAGCTTTATCTGTTAGCACTTTAGGAGCAAGCTTCAACTTTTTTTCCTTGATTCATACTTTTACTAGGATTCATACTTTTATTAGCCTTAGTAGGATCCCCAAGTTTGGACCTTCAAAGTATCCCAGTTCACTGTCAGTAACAGTTTGAATTTTTAGGTTTCACTTTATTATGGTCTATAAACATGAATGAAAATGGAGCTTTAAATCAAACAGGGTTAGTACTAGCTGCTTGAAACTTCACACACTCAATTAGCTCTCTGTGGGCATTCTCTGGTTTGTTCCTTGTGAAAGTACCCTAAACTGAAGATGAAAAAATAATTTAAGAAAGAGCACATTAGGAAGAAAAAGGGAAATATGAATGTACTAAAGTACCTCCCACAATTACTTGATCAGATTTCTTTGATACTGCACAGGATTTATCTGTTAGCTTGCCCCACTAGGCTCCTTTATTTGCAGATTACTATGATCAATGGTTCTCTAAACAGGTTAGGTTAGGTTTAGTATTAGGTTTGGGCTAGGTTTACAGCTAGTGTTTTGTTAGATTTAGTTTTGTTCAAATTTCTTTGATATTGGGCAGGATTCAACTTTTACATAGCCTTACAATATTTCCTAGGTTTGGGGCTCTTGGGTCAAGGGTTAGCTGTCTGGAACAGTTTGTATTTTAAGTTTTCACTTTATATTGACCTATGTGGGTAAATGGAAATGGAACTGGAAATTAAACAGGGTTGGTGCTTGCTACTTCAAACCTCTCACACTCAATCAGTTCTCTATAGGCATTCTCTGGTTTATTCTTTGTGAAAGTATCCCTAAGTGGAAGCATGCAAAGCAACTTTATGTGAGAGCACGTTAGGAGAAAATGGAAATATGCATGTGCTGAACTACCTCCCCCAATTATTTGGTCAGATTTCTTTGATACTGTTAAAGATTCATCTGTTAGCCTTCCCCACTTGGCTTCAAAAGTGTGGGACTACTAGGATCAAAGGGACTCTAAACAGATTAAGGTTAGTGTTAGGACTAGGATTAGACCTAGTGTTAAAGTTATAGTTAGTTTTGTTTTCAAATTTCTATGATACTCTTCAGGATTCATCTTTTTCCTATTTTGAGTATACTCCAAATGTTTGGGCCTCCTACATAAAGGGTTTGCTTTCAGGAACAGTTTCAATTTTCATGTTTCTCTTCTTTTTGCCCTATAGGGGTGAATGAAAATGAAGCTGGAAATCAAACAGGGTTTGGGCTAGCTGCTTGAATCATCACACACTCAATGAGTTCTCAGTGAGGATTTTCTGGTTTGTTTCCTGTCTAAGTAGCCCTAATCTGAATTAGAAAGAAACATCTTTATCTCTGAGTGATTTAGGAGCAAGCAGAATACTCATGTACTGAAAGAGCTTCAAAATTTTTTGTTGGATTACTTTGATACTGTACCGGATTCATCCTTGACCTATCCTTAGTAGGCTCCCCAAGTTTGGGCCTTCAAGATTCAATGGTTCACTTTCAGGAACAGTTTCTATTTTAAGGTTTCACTTCATTGTGACCTAAATGGAATTGGAGTTAGAAATCAAACAGGGTTGCTGCTAGCTGCATCAAACTTCACACACCCAATCAGTTCTCTGTGGGCACTCTCTGATTTGTGTGTTGTGAATATAGTTCTAAGCTGAAGCATGAAAAGCAAGTTTATCCGAGAGCACTTTAGGAGAAAAAGGGAAATATAAATATATTGAAATACCTTCCCCAATTATTTGGTCATATTTCTTTGATACTGTGCAGGATTCATCTACTAGCTTTACCCATTAGAATCCCCAATTTTGAGACTTCTATGATCATAACTTCTCTAAACAGCTTAGCGTTACCGTTGGGGATAGAGTCAAATCTAGCATTAGAGTTACAGTTAGATTTGTTCAAATTTATTTAATACTGGGCAATATTCATCTTTTCCTTACCCTTGTTAAATTCCCCAGTTTTGGACATTCTCAATTCAAGTGTTCACTGTCAGGGACACTGTATATTTTAAGGGCTCACAACATTTTGATCTCTATGGGTAAATGGAAATGGAGCTTGAAATCAAAAAGTGTTGGTGCTAGCTGCTTGACACTTCACATACTCAATCAATTCCCTGTCAGTACTCTCTGATTTCTTCCTTGTGAAAGTTTCCCAAAGCTGAATCATGAAAAAAAAAAAAAAAAAACTTTATCTGAGAGCACTTTAGGAGACAAGAGGAAAATATGCATGTACTGAACTATGTCCCCCAGTCTTTTGGTCAGATTTCTTTGATACTGCACAGGATTCATCTGTTAGCTTTCCCCACTAGTCTCCACAAGTTTGGAACTTCTTTGATCGAAGGTTCTCTAAACAGGTTAGGGTTAGTTTTAGTTTTAGGGTTAGGGCTAGTGTAAGAGCGAGTGTTGGGGTTAGAGTTAGTTTTGTTCAAATTTCTTTGATGTTGGGCAGGAGTCATCTTTTACCTAGCCTTATTATGTTCACCAGTTTGGGGCCTTCTTGGTTCAAAGTTCACTGTCAGGAACAGTTTGAGTTTCAAGGTTTCACTTCATTTGAACCTATACAGATAAATGTAAATGGAGCTATAAATCAAACAGGGTTTGTGCTAGCTGCTTGAAACTTCACACACTCAATCTGTTCTCTGTGGACATTCTGTGGTTTCTTCCTTGTAAAAGTAGTTCTAAGCACAGTATGCAAAAACACCTTTATCCAAGAGCACTCTATGAGAAATCAGGGAAATATGCATGTCCTGAACTACGTCCCCCCAATTATTTGGTCAGATTTGTTTGATACTGCACAGGATTCATCTACTAGCTTGCTGCCCTGGGTTCCCCAAGTTTGGAAATTTTATGATCAAAGCTCTATAAACAGGATAGGTTTAGGATTAGTGTTAGATTTAGGACTAGAGTTAGAACTAGTGTTAGGGTTAGAGTGATTTTTGTTCAAATTTCTTTGATACTGGGCAGGATTTCTCTTTTACCTAGCCTTATTATGTTCCCCAGTTTGGGGCCTTCTAATTTCAATTGTTCTCTGTCAGGAACAGTTTGTATTTTAAAGTTTCACTTCAAGTTGTCCTATATGGGTAAATGGAAATGGAGCTGATAATCAAACAGGGTTGGTGCTAGCTGCTTGAAATTTCACACACTCAATCAGTTCTCTGTGGGCACTCTCTGGTTTCTTCCTAGTGAAAGTTTTCCAAAGCCATGGCAATGAAAAGAACATTATCCAACAGCACTTTAGGAAAAATACAGGGGAAATAGGCATGTACTAAAACACCACCCAATTATTTTGTCAGATTTTTTTTTTTTATATTGGGCAGGATTCATCTGTTACCTTGCCCTACAAGGCACCCCCAGTTTGAGTCTTCTATAATCAAAGGTTCTCTAAACAGCTTAGGGTTAGGGTTAGGGTTAGGTTTAGGGTTAGGTTTAGAATTAGTGTTGGGTTTAGAGTTAGTTTTGTTCAAATTTCTTTGATCCAGGGAGGATTCATCTTTTACTTAGCCTTACTATATTCCCCATGTTTGGGCCTTCTCAGTTCATGGTTCACTTTCAGAACAGTTTTTCTTTTAAGGTTTCACTTCATCTTGACTTATATGTGTAATTGGAAGTGGAGCTGTATAACAAACAGGGTTGGTGTTAGCTGCTTGAAACTTCACACACTCAATCAGTTCTCTGTGGGCACTCTCTGATTTGTTCCTTGTGAATGTAGCCCTATGCTGATGAATGCAAAGCATAGGTTTAGGGTGAGGGCGATGTATGGGTCTAGGTTTAGTGTTAGGGTCAGAGTCAAGGTAAAGGTTAGTTTTAGGGTTAGGGCTAAATTTAGGGCTAGGTGTAGGGTTAGGGTTTGGTTTAAGTTAAGGTTTAGTGTTTGGGCTATGGCTCAGTTTTGTTTTAGGGCTAGGGCTAGTGTTAGGGCTAGATTTTTGATTAGTGTTAGAGTTAGGGCTAGTGTTAGAATGAGGTTTAGGATTAGGGTTAGGGTTAGATTTAGATTTAAGGTTAGATCTATGACTAGGGTTAGGGCTAGGTTAGGGTTCTGGACGGGATAGGGTTAGAACTAGGGATACAGATAGGAAGAGAGTTAGTTTTAGACTTAGTACCAGGCTTAGGTTAGGATTAGTGTTACAGCTAAATTAGGGCTAGGATTAGGGCTAGGGTTAGTGTTGGGTTTAGGCCTAGGGGTAGGGCTAGGTTTAGGGTTAGCATTGGGGTCAAAGTTAAGTTTAGAGGAATGGGTGGTGTTACAGTTAGCTTTAGGTTTAGGATGAGGGTTAGAATTAGGATTAGGATTAGTGTTAGTGTTCAGTGTAGAATTAAGGTAGGTTTAGAGCTAGAATGATGGCTAGGTTTTCTGTTAGGTTTAGGGCTAAGACTAGGGCTAGGACTAATGTCAGGTCTAGGGTTATGGTTAGGGTTAGTTTTAGGATTAGGTTATGCCTAGTTCTAGTGAGTTATGTTTAGTGTAAGGGTCAGGTTTAGAGCTAGGGGTTTTATTAGGGTTATAGTCAGGGTTGGCATTTGGTTTAGGTTAAAGTTTACGGTTAAGGCTTGAGTTAGTTGTTGGTTTAGGTTTAGGGTTAGGGTAATGGATATGGTTATGTTTCGGTTTCTGTTAAGGTTTAGGGTAAAGAATGGGTTAGGTTTAGTGATAGGGTTAGGATTAGCAATAGAGTTAGGGTTATGTCTAATGAAATGAATAGGTTTAGAGCTCAGGTTAGGCATAGGTTATGGTTTGGATTAAGTCTAGGATTAGGCTTAGGTTGATGGATAGGGCTAGGGTTTGGTTTAGGGTAAGAATTAGGGTTAGGGTAAGTGTTAGGGTTAGGGCTAGGTTTATGGTTAGGTTAGAGTAAAGATTAGTATTTGAGCTAGGGTTAGAGCTAGGGTGAGGGTTAGGTTTAAGTTTAGGTCTAGGGTTATGTTTAAGGTTATGGTTTGGTTTAGGGTTAGGGTTATGGCTAGTGTTTTAAATAGGGTTAGGGTTAAGTTTATGGTAATGCATAATATTAGAGGTAGGGTTAGGGTTTTGGTTAGGGTATGGGTTAGGGCTAGTGTTAGGATTAGGTTTAGTGTAATGCTTAATGTTTCAGCTAAGTTTAGGGCTATTGCAAAGTTTAGGTTTCGGGTTAGTTCTAGGGTTACATTTATTTTTAAGGTTAGGTTTAGTGTTAGGGATAGGGTTATAATTAGTGTTAGTGTAAGGGTAATGGATAGGGTTAGAGCTAAAGTTTGGTCTAGGATTAAAGTTAGGATTTAGAGCTAGAATTAGGGTTAGGGTTTAGGATGGGGCTAGTGTTATGTTTAGAGAAAGGGTTTTACTTTAGCTAGGGTTAGGTCTAAGGCATGGGTTAGGGTTAGGGTTAGTGTTAGAGCAATCATCAGGGTTAGGGTTATGCTTAGGACTAAGTTTGGGCATAGGATTAGGGCTAGGTTTTATGTTAGGTTTACAGCTAGGGTTAGAACTATAGGTAACATAAGAGCTAGGCTTGTGGAGCACCTGTAAGGTAGGCAGAACTGTGACCACCGACAGAACAGGCCCAGCGGCCTGCTGAGGGGCAGAGCTGCCAACCATGCCTGCAAGGTAGGCGGACCTGCAACCCACCGGCAGAATAGGCTCAGCAACCCGCGGACTGGCAGAGGTGCCCCACGCGCCTGCAAGGTAAGCGGACCTGTGACCCACAGGCAGAACAGGCCCAGGGGCCTGCAGAGGGGCAGAGCTGCTGCCCACACCTGCAAAGTAGGCAGAACTGTGACCACGGACAGAACAGGCCCAGCAACCACAGAGGGGCAGAGCCGCCGCCTGCGCCTGCAAGACAGGCGGACCTGCTACCGACCAGCAGAACAGGCCCAGCGGCCTACCAGCATGGTAGGCACATTGCCCCAATTGGAAGAGGGGCAGAGTCACCAACCGCACCTGCGAGGGACACTTTGCAACTATACAAGAGCAATATAAATATATAGGGGGAAAATTCAGTAACACAACAGTTTCACCAAGTAGAAAGAAACGTGAACAGTATGAAGAGACAAGGAAAGAAAGGACCACAAGCAATGCAGGTCAACTCAATGTTAGAAGAGGTAATATCTGCAGCCGATGGAATGTCAGATAAAGAATTCAGGATATATATGCTTCAGATGATCTGGAGTCTCAAGGAAGACATTAGACAGCAAAATCAGACAAACAAAGATCACATCAACAATGAATTACATAAACAAATCCAAGAAGCAAAAGATCAACTATACAGGGAGATAGAGGTTATAAAAAACAAACAAACAGAAATCCTAGAAATGCAGGAAGCAATAAACCAACTTAAAACTCAATTGAGAATACTACCAGCAGAGTAGAACACTGAGAAGATAGAACATCAGACAATGAAGACAAAGTATTTCAACTTAAAAAGAACATAGACAGCTTAGCAAGACTGTTAGGAAACCATGAAATATGGGATAACATCAAGAGACCAAATTTAAGAGTCATTGGGATACAGGAAGGGACAGAGTTTCAAACCAAAGGAATGAGCAATCTATTCAATGAAATAATATGAGAAAACTTCCCAGACTTTAAGAATGAGACAGAATCCCAAATCCTAGAAGCCTACAGGACACCGAATGTGCAAAATCATAAGAGATCCACACCTAGACACATTATAATGAAGATGCCCAACATACAGAATAAGGAGAGAATTTTAAAAGCTACAAGAGAAAGGAAGCAGATTACATTTAGGGGTAAACCAATCAGGATAACAGCTGATCTTTCAACACAGACTCTGAATGCTAGAAGATCCTGAAATAACATATTTCAAACACTGAAAGAAAATGGGTTCCAACCAAGAATTGTGTATCCAGCGAAATTAAGCTTCAGGATGGAGGATGAAATTAAAACCTTCCACGGTAAACAAAAGTTAAAAGAATTTGCAGCTAGAAAACCATCTCTCAAAAAAATCCTCGGCAAAATATTACAGGAAGAGGAAATGGAAAATAACAATGAAAACCAACAGTGGGAGATAGTACAGTAAAGGGGGGAAAGTAATCAAAGAGGAAACAAACCATGTTTAGTAACATAAATAAACAAATATGGCTGGAAGAACAACCCATATCTCAATAATAACCCTAAATATTAATGGCTTAAACTCACCAATTAAGAGACACAGGCTAGTAGAATGGATCACAAAACATGACCCAAAAATATGCTGCCTACAGGAGATGCGTTTGATAGGAAAAGACATACATAGACTGAAGGTGAAGGGTTGGGAAAAATCATATCACTCATATGGACTTTGGAAACAAGCAGGAGTGTCTATACTCATATCAAATAAAATAGATTTCAAGCCAAAGTTAATCAAAAGGGAGAAAGAGGGACACTACATACTGCTCAAGGGAACCATGCACCAACAAGACATAACAATCACAAATATATATGCCCCAAACAATGGTGCAGCTATCTTCACAAAACAAACTCTTCTCAAGTTCAAGAGTCTAATAGACCACCATACAATAATCATGGGAGACTTCAACACACCTCTGTCACCACTGGACAGATCTTCCAAACAAAAGTTGAATAAGGAAACTATAGAACTCAATAACACAATTAATAACCTAGACTTAATTGACATATATAGAATATACCACCCAACATCAAGCAGTTACACTTTTTTCTCAGCAGCACATGGATCCTTCTCAAAAATAGATCATATATTATGTCACAGGGCAACTCTTAGACAATATAAAGGAGTAGAGATAATACCATGCATCTTATCTGATCATAATGGAATGAAACTGGAAATCAACGATAAAAGAAGGAAGGAAAAAGAATACATCGCTTCGAGAATGAACAATAGGTTACTGAATGATCAATGGGTTATAGAAGACATCAAGGAGGAAATTAAAAAATTCTTAGAGATAAATGAAAACACAGACACAACATATCGGAATCTATGGGACACATTGAAAGCAGTTCTAAGAGGAAAATTCATTGCTTGGAGTTCATTCCTTAAAAAAAGAAAAAAAAACAACAAATAAAGGATCTCATACTTCATCTCAAAATCCTAGAAAAAGAAGAGCAAAACAACAGCAAAAGAAGTAGAAGGCAAAAAATAATTAAAATCAGAACTGAAATTAATGAAATCAAAACAAAAGAAACAATTGAAAAAATTGATAAAACTAAAAGTTGGTTCTTTGAAAAAATAAATAAAATCGACAGACCCTTAGCCATGCTAACAAAGAGAAGAAGAGAGAGAACTCAAATTACTAGCATACAGGATGAAAAAGGCAATATCACAACAGACACGTCAGAAATACAGAAGATAATCAGAAATTATTTTGAATCCTTATACTCCAATAAAATAGAAGATAGTGAAGGCATAGATAAACTTCTTAAGTCATATGATCTGCCCAAATTGAGTCAGGAGGATATAGACAACCAAAACAGTTGAATATCAATTGAGGAAATAGGAGAAACCATCAAAAGACTACCAACTAAGAAAAGCCCAGGACTGGATGATTATACAGCAGAGTTTTACAAAACCTTTAAAGAGGAACTAACACCAATACTTTTCAAGTTATTTCAGGAAATAGAAAAAGAGGAAGAACTTCCAAATTCATTCTACGAGGCCAACATCACACTGATTCCTAAACCAGACAAAGATACTTAAAGAAAGAAAACTACAGACCAATATCTCTAATGAACCTAGATGCAAAAATCCTCAATAAAATTATGGCGAATTGATACAGAAACATATCAAAAAAAATTGTGCACCATGACCAAGTAGGATTCATCCCTGGGATGCAAGGCTGGTTCAATATACAGAAATCAATAAATGTTATTCACCACATCAATAGACTTAAAAATAAGAACCAAATGATCATCTCGATAGATGCAGAAAAAGCATTCAACAAAGTGCAGCATCGCTTTATGTTCAAAACTCTAGAAAAACTAGGGATAACAGGAACATACCTCAATATTGTAAAAGCAATCTATGCTAAGCCTCAGGCTAGCATCATTCTGAATGGAGAAAAATTGAAGGCATTCCCTCTAAAATCTGGAACAAGACAGAGATGCCCTCTCTCACCACTTCTGTTCAACATAGTTCTCGAAACACTGGCCAGAGCAATTAGACAGACGAAAGAAATTAAAGGCATAAAAATAGGAAAAGAAGAACTTAAATTATCACTATTTGCAGGTGACATGATTCTATACCTAGCAGACCCAAAAGGGTCTACAAAGAAACTATTAGAGCTAATAAATGAATTCAGCAAAGTCGCAGGATATAAAATCAACATGCATAAATCAAAGGCATTCCTGTATATCAGCGACAAATCCTCTGAAATGGAAATGAGGACAACCACTCCATTCAAATATCCTCAAAAAAATAAAATAAAATACTTGGGAATCAACCTAACAAAAGAGGTGAAAGACTTATACAATGAAAACTACAGAACCCTAAAGAGAGAAATAGAAGAAGATCTTAGAAGATGGAAAAATATACCCTGTTCATGGATAAGCAGAACTAACATCATCAAAATGGCGATATTACCAAAAGTTCTCTATAGGTTTAAAGCAATGCCAATCAAAATCCCAACGGCATTTCTTGTAGAAATAGGTAAAGCAATTATGAAATTCATATGGAAAAATAAAAGACCCAGAATAGCAAAAACAACTCTAAGCAGGAAGTGTGAATCAGGTGGTATAGTGATACCAGACCTCAAACTATACTACAGAGCAATAGTTACAAAAACAGCATGGTACTGGTACCAAAACAGGCAGGTGGACCAATGATACAGAATAGAGGACACAAAGACCAATCCACAAAACTACAACTATCTTATATTTGATAAAGGGGCTAAAAGCATGAAATGGAGGAAGGATAGCATCTTCAACAAATGGTGCTGGGAAAACTGGAAATCCATATGCAACAAAATGAAACTAAATCCCTTTCTCTCGCCATGCACAAAAGTTAATTCAAAATGGATCAAGGAGCTTGATATCAAATCAGAGACACGGCGTCTGATAAAAGAAAAAGTTGACTACGATCTACATACTGTGGGGCCGGGCTCCAAATTCCTCAATAGGACACCCATAGCACAAGAGTTAATAACTAGAATCAACAAATGGGACTTACTCAAACTAAAAAGTTTTTTCTCAGCAAAAGAAACAATAAGAGAGGTAAATAGGGAGCCTACATCCTGGGAACAAATCTTTACTCCTCACACTTCAGATAGAGCCCTAATACCCAGAGTATACAAAGAACTCAAAAAATTAAACAATAAGAAAACGAATAACCCAATCAACAAATGGACCAAGGACCTGAATAGACACTTCTCAGAGGAGGACATACAATCAATCAATAAGTACATGAAAAAATGCTCACCATCTCTAGCAGTCAGAGAAAGGCAAATCAAAACCACCCTAAGATACCATCTCACTCCAGTAAGATTGGCAGCCATTATGAAGTCAAACAACAACAAGTGCTGGCGAGGATGTGGGGAAAAGGGTACACTTGTACATTGCTGGTGGGACTGCAAATTTGTGCAGCCAATTTGGAAAGCAGTATGGAGATTTCTTGGAAAGCTTGGAATGGAACCACCATTTGACCCAGCTATTCCCCTTCTCGGTCTATTCCCTAAAGACCTAAAAAGAGCATGCTACAGGGATACTGCTACATCAATGTTCATAGCAGCACAATGCACAATAGCAAGACTGTGGAACCAACCTAGATGCCCTTTAATAGACGAATGGATAAAAAAAAATGTGGCAGTTATACACAATGGAGTATTACTCTGCATTAAAAAATGACAAAATCATAGAATTTGCAGGGAAATGGATGGCATTAGAACAGATTATGCTATGTGAAGCTAGCCTATCCCTAAAAAAACAAATGCCAAATGTTTTCTTTGATATAAGGAGAGTAACTAAGAACAGAGTAGGGTCGAAGAACATGAGAAGAAGATTAACATTAAACAGGGGTGAGAGGTGGGAGGGAAAAGGAAAGATAAGGGAAATTGCATGGAAATGGAAGGAGACCCTCATGGTTATACAAAATTACATACAAGAGGAAGTGAGGGGAAAGGGAAAAAAAAAAAAAAACAAGGGGGGAGAAATGAATTACAGTAGATGGGGTAGAGAGAGAAGATGGGAGGGGAGGGGATGGGGGATAGTAGAGGATAGGAAAGGCAGCAGAATACAACAGACACTAGTATAGCAATATGTAAAACAGTGGATGTGTAACTGATGTGATGCTGCAATCTGTATACGGGGTAAAAATGGGAGTTCATAACCCACTTGATTCAAAGTGTGAAATATGATTTGTCAAGAACTATGTAATGTTTTGAACAACCAACAATAAAAATTAAAGAAAAAAAGTATTCTAAAAAAAAGAGCTAGGGTTGTGTTTAGGGCTAGTTTTAGGGTTAGGATTATGGCTAGGACTATTGTTAGGTCTAGGTTTTGGGTTATGGTCCGGTTTCGAGCTAAGTTTAGTGTTAGGGTAAGAGTCAGTGTTAGGGTTAGGGTTAGGGTTATAGCCCAAATTAGGACTAGTTTTAGGTCTAGGCATAGGGCTTGTGTTTGGTTTAGTTTAAGGGTTATTGTGAGGGCTACAGCTAGGTTTTTGTTTAAGTCTAGGCCTAGAGTTATAGCTATTTTTAAGATTAGCTTTAGGTCTAGGGCTAGTGTTAGGGTTAAATATAGCTATATGGTTACCAGTAGGGTTAGTGTTTGGGTTTGGTTTAGGGATAGGGTCAGGTTTAGACCCAGGGTTAGTGTTAGGGTCAGAATAAAGATCAGGGTTAGGTTTAGAGCTAGAATGAGGGCTAGGGTTAGGACTAGTAATATGGTTAGAGTATAAGTTGGACTAAGGATTAATACTAGGGTTAGCATTTGGGTTAGGGTTTTGCTTTGGGAAAGGGAAAGGGTTAGGGCTAGGGTTAGGGTAAGGGCTAGTGTGAGGGTTAAGATTTGGGTTAAATCTAGGGTTAGGGCTTAAATTACTGGAAGGATTTGTGTTAGGGTTAGGAGTAGGTTTAGGTCAATGAATAATGTATGAACTAGGGTTATGATTAGGGCTAATTTTATGGTTAGGGTTAAAGCTAGGTCTAGTGCTAGGCTGAATTTAAGGTTAGGGTAATGTTTAGAGCTAGTATTAGTATTAGGGTCAGCATCAGGTTCAGGGTTAGTTTTAGAGTTAGGGTTAGGGCTAATTGTAGGGTTAGAGTTTGGTTTAGAATAAGGCTTAGTGTTAGGGCTATGACTTGGTTTTGTTTTATGACTAGGGCTAGGCGTAATTCAAATTTTAGGATTAGCATTATTGTTAAGACTAAGTTAGAGTTTGGTTTAGGCTTATGTTTGCAGTTAAATTTAGAGTTAGGTTCATATTTAGAGTTAGGATTAGGGCTAGGACTAGGGATAGAACTAGCGATAGGGCTAGGGCAAGAGTTAGTCTTAAGGCTAAGGCTAGGTTTTGGATAGGACTAAATTAGGGCTAGGATTAGTGCTAGGCTTAGTGTTATTTTTAGGCCTTGTGTTAGGGCGATGGGTTAGGGTTAGGTTTAGAGTTATGGTTAGGTTTATGGTAAGGGATAAGGTTATAGCTAGGCTTAGGTCTAGGGCAAGGGTTAGAATTAGGGTTAAAACTTGGGTTATGGTTTGGTTTAGGGCTAGGGCTAATTTCAAATCCAGCATTATGGTTAAACATAGTTTTAGGGTTAGGTTTACGGCTACATCTAGTGTAATGGTAGGTTTAAGGTTAAGGTCAGATTTAGAGCTAAGGGTATTATTAGGGCCAGGGTCACTAATAATAAACACTAATAGTGTTTGGGATAGGTTAAAGTTTTAAGTTAGGGCTCGAATTAGCATTAGGGTTAAAATTTGGATGTTGATAGGATTAGGTTTAGGTTTCAGGTTAGGTTTAGGGTAATGAATAGGGTTATGAGTAGGGATAGGATTAGGTTAAACCTAGGGTTAGCATTAGGGTTATGGTTAGGGTTATGGTAATGGATAAGTTTAGAGTTAAGGTTATGGCAAGGGTTATGGTTATAATTAGTGCTAGTGTTATAGTTAAGGTTAGTTTTAAGGTTAAAGCTTCAGTTAGGGCAGAGATTCTGGCTAGGTTTTGGGTTAACTTCAGGCTAGGGTTAGGGTTAGGTCTAATATAAGTACAAAGGTTACGATTAAGGCTAGTTTTATGGTTAGGGCTAGGGCTAAGTCTAGTGTTAGATTTAGGGTTAGGGTTAGAGTGATGTTTAGAGCCAGGTTTAGGGTTAGGTCAGGTTTAGGGTTAGTTTTAGTTTTTGGCTTATAACTCAAATTAGGGCTAATGTTATGGCTAGGTTTACGGTTAAGGTTTGGTTTAGGTTAAGGGTCAGGGTTAGGGCTATGGCTTGGTTTTGTATTAGGGCTAAGGCTAGAGTTAGGACTGGTTTTAGGATTAGCATTGGGGTTAGGGTTAGGGCTAGTGTTAGGTTTAGATTTAGACTTATATTTAGGGTTAGATTTAGATTTAAATTTACATCTAGGGTTAGGGCTAGGGCTAAGAAAAGGTCTAGATTTAGGCCTAAGGTTAGAGGTAGGATTAGGGTTCCTGTAAGGGATAGGGTTAGAACTAGTTTTAGGGAAAGGGTGAGAGTTAGACTTAGTCTTAGGGCTCGGTTAGGATTAGGGTTAGGGACACAGCTAAATTAGGGCTAAGATTAGGGTTATGATTATTGTTAGGGTTAGGCCCAGGTTTAGGGTTAGGGTTAGGATTAAGGCTATGTTTAGGGCTAAGACAAGAGCTAGGGTTTGTTTTAATGTTAGGGCTAGGATTGTGGCTATGGCTAATGTCAGGTCTAGGGTTACCATTAGGGATAATTTTTAAGCTTAGGTTTTTTGCTAGGTCTAGTGTAAGGGATAGGTTTAGGAAAAGGGTCAGGTTTAGAGCTAGGGAAATTATTAGGGTCATTTTCAGAGTTAGGGTTTATTTTAGGTTTGAGTTTAGGGTTAGTGCTCAAATTGGCATTAGGATTAGAGTTATTGTAATAATAGGGTTAGGTTTAGGTTTCAGGTTAGGTTTAGGAAAATTGATAGGGTTGGGGTAAGTAATAGGGTTAGTGTTACGCCTAGGGTTAGCATTAGGGTAAGATTTATGTTTAGGGTAATGGGTACAATTAGAGTTTAGTTTAGGGCTAGGTTTATAGTTAGGATTAGGTCTTGAGTTTGGGTTTGGGTAAGGGTTAGAATTAGGGTTATGTTTATGGTTATGTGTAGTGTAAGGGTTAGGTTATAAGCTATCAGTAGGGGTAGATAAAGGGTTAGGTTAAAGGTTAGGTCTAGGGATAGAATTACGGAAGTTTTCGGGTTAGAGTTAGGGTTAGGGCTAGGATTATCATTAGGGTTAGTGTTAGGTTTAGTGTAATGGATAAGGTTAGATTTAGGTTTAGGTTTAGGGTTAGGGTTAGATTTAAGTTTAGGGTTAAGTTTAGGGCTATGATTATGTTTAGGTTTATGGTAAAAGTTAGGTTTTGAGCTAGGGTTAGGGTTATAGCGAGTGTTTGGTTTAGAGTTAGGTCCAGGTGTAGATTTCTGGTTAGGGTTAGGGTTATGGTTAGGGTTAAGGCTAGGGTTACTAATAGGTTTAGGGTTAAGTTTAGAGTATTTTGTAGGTTTAGAGCTCGGGTTAGGGCTAGGGTTAAGGTTAGTATTTGGGCTAGGTTTAGGGTTAGATTTACGGATATTTCTAGGTTTATGTTTATGGTAAGTGATAGGCATTGAGCTAGAGTTGGGACTAAGGCTAGGGTTAAGTTAGGGTTAGGGTTAGGGTTATGCATAGGGCTAGGTTAAGGCCTAGGATAAGCTCTAGGTTTTGTGTTAGGTTTAGGCATAGTGTTAGGGCTGTGGGTAATGTAAGAACTAGGGATATGAGTAGGGCTAGTTTTAGGGTTATTGTTATGGCTAAGTCTAGTGTTAGGTTTATGTTTTCGGTTAGGGTCAGGTTTAGAGGTAGGTTTACAGTTAAAGTCTGGTCAGTGTTCAGGTTAGAGTTAGTGTTAGGGTTATAGCCAGAATTAGGACTAGTTTTAGGTCTAGGGGTATCGGGAGTGTTTGGGTTAGGGTAAGGGTTATTGTTAGGGCTAGGACTAGGTTTTTGTTTAGGTCTAGGGCTAGAGTTAAGGCTAGATTTAGGATTAGATTTAGGTCTAAGGCTAGTGGTAGAGTTAGGTTTAGGAATAAGTTTATCGGTAGTGCCAGTGTTAGAGTTTGGTCTAGTGTTAGGGTCAGGTTTAGATCTAAGTTTATTGTTAGGGTCAGAATAAGGGTCAGGGTTAGAATTAGAGTTTCAGATAGGATTAGAGCTAAAATGAGGGCTAGGGTCAGAACTATTAATGGGGTTAGGATTTTGGTTAGCCTAAGGATTAGGGATAGGTCTAGGGTTACCATTAGGGTTAGGGTTTTGCTTAGGGTAAGGGATAATGTTACAGCTAGGGTTAGGGTTAGAGGTATGGTTAGGGTTAAAGATAGGTTTAGAGCTTGGATTAGGGCTTGTTTTGTTGTAGGGTTAGGGCTAAGGTTATGGCATTGGCTAATGTTAGAACTAGGGTTACAATTAGGGTTAGTTTTCGGGTTAGGGTTTGGGGTAGGTCTAGTGTTAGGGTTAGGTTTAAGGTTAGGGTGATATTTAGAGCTAGGGTTAGTGTTAGGATATGAGTCAGGGTCAGGGTTAGGGTTTGGACTTGAATAGGTGATGGGGTTACTGTTAGGATTTGTTTAAGGTTAGGATGGGGTCTAGAGCTAGGGTGAACTTTAGGATATGAGTCTGTTTCAGGTTTAGATTTAAAGTTAGGTTTAGGAGTTGAATTTAGGGCTAGAGTTAGGTCTAGATGTACTTTTAGAGTGGTTTAAGTTAAGGTTTAGGATTAGGGCCCTTGCTCAGTTTTGTTTTACTTCTAGGGTTAGGGTTAGGTCTAGTTTTATGATTAACATTAGTGTTAGGGCTATTGTTAGTGTTAGGCTTAGGGTTAGGGCTAGTGTTAGTGTTAGGTTTAGATTTAGCATTAGGGTTAGAAATAGGGTTAGGGCAAGGACTAAGGGTAGGGCAAGCATTATTGCTACCTTTAGGCCTAGGTTTTGGATTATGGTAAGGAATAGTGTTAAATCTAGGGATAGGGCTGGTGTGAGAGTTAGCTTTAGTCTTATTGATAGGGTTAGGGTTAGGTTTAATTATAAGGTTACTGGTAGGGCCAGTGTTAGGTTTTGCTCTATGCTTAGGTTCAGGTTTAGACCTAGGGTTATTGTTTGTGTCAGAATAAGGGTCAGCTTTAGGGTTTCAGATAAGATTAGAGCTAGAATGAGGGCTAGTCAGGACTATTAAAAGGGTTCAAATTTTAGTTAGCCTAATAATTAGGAATAGTTCTAGGGTTACCATTAGGGTTACAGTTTTGCTTAGGGTAAAGGATATGGATAGAGCTAGGGTTAGGGTTAGGTTTAGGGTTAAAGCTAGGTTTAGAGCTATAATTAGGGCAAGTTTTTGTTGTAGGCTTAGGGCTAGGGTTAGGAAAATGGCTAATGTAAGAACTAGGGTTACCCTTAGGGTTAGTTTTAGGGTTAGGTTTAAGTGTAGGTCTAGTGTTAGGGTTAGGTTTAAGGTTAGAGTGATATTTAGAGCTAGGGTTAGTGTTAAGATATGAATTAGGGTCAGAGTTAGGGTTAGGACTCGAATTAGGGATAGGGTTACTGGTAGGTTTCAGTTTAAGGTAAGGATGGGGTCTAGATCTAGTTAGGATACGAGTCTGTGTCAGGGTTACTTTTAAGGTTAGGGTTAGGAGTCGAATTTAGGGCTAGGATTAATTCTAGTTGTAGTGTTACTGTGGTTTAAGTTAAGGTAGGCTTAGGGCCAATGCTTGATTTTATTTTACTGCTAGGATTAGGGTTAGTGCTAATTTTATGATTAGTGTTAGGGTTAGGGCTGGTGTTAGTGTTAGGCTTAAGCTTAGGTTTAGGGTTAGATTTAGATTTAGGGTTATATCTAGGTTTAGGGTTAGGACTGAGGATAGGGCAAGGATTAGGGCTAGGGTGAGATAATGGTATGTAATAGGGTTAAAACTAGGGATAGGGCTAGTGTGAGTTAGAGTTAGTCTTAGGTCTTGATTAGGAAAATGGATAAATTAGGGCTAGAATTAGTGTTACTGTTAGTGTTCAGCTTAAATAAAGATTAGGGTCTGAGTTAGTATTAAGTTTAGGTTAAGGGATAATGTTATAGCTAGGTTTAGAGGTAGGGTAATATTTAGAATTAGAGTTAGAGCTTTGGTTATGGTTAGCATTATGATTAAGGCTAGGTTTAGTGCTGGGATGAGGGCTAGTGCTTGTTTTAGGTTTGGGGCTAGGATTTGGAGTACAGCTAATTTCAGGTCTAGAATTATGTTTAAAGATAATTTTATGTTTAGAATTATGGCTATGTCTAGCTTAAGGGTTAGGTTTAGGGATATGTTTAGGTTTAGGGCTAGGGGTATTTTTATGGACAAGGTTTGGGTTAAGGATTAAGATAGGTTAATGTCTAAAGTTAGGGATTGAATTAGCATTAGGGTTAGGGTTAGAGTAATGATAGGGTTAGTATTAGGGCCCAGGATATGTTTAGGGTTATGGATAGAAATAGAATTAGAGATAGCATTAAGTTGAGACCAAGGGTTAGCATTAGTGTTAGGTTATGTTTATTTAATGGATAGGGTTAAACTAGGGTTGGGGCTACGGTTATGGTTATGATTAGGACTAGGGATATGATTAGAGCTTGGGTTAGGTTTAAAGCACAGGATAGGGGTCAGATTATGGCTAGGTTTCAGGTTAAGTTAGTGCTATGGTTGGGTTATGGCTAATGTAAGTACTTGAGTTACATTTAGTGCTAATTTTAGGGTTAAGGTTAGGGCTAGGTTGAGTGTTAGGGTTAGGTTTAAGGTCAGGGTGATGTTTAGAGCTAGGGTTAATATTAGTGTCAGAGTCAGGGTCAGAGTTAGTTTTAGGGTTTGGCGTAAAACTCGAATTAGGTCTAGTGTTAGGGTTTCGTTTAGTTTAAGGATTAGTGTTAGAGCTATAGCTCAGTTTTGTTTTAGGCTAGAGCTAGGGTTAGGGCTAGTTTTAGGATTAGTGTTAGGCTTAGGGCTAGTGTTTGGATTAGGCTTAGGCTTCAGATTAGGGTTAGATTTAGAGATAGGTGTTGATCTAAGGTTAGTGCTAGGGCTAAGAATAGGGCAAGGGTTAGGACAATGGTTAGGGTTAGGGTTATGTTTATGGTAAGGAATAGGTTTAGAACTAGTGATAGGGCTAGTGTGAGAGAGTTCATCTTATGGCTAGGTTTAGGGTTATGGTTAGGGATAGAGCTAAATTAGGTCTATGGTTAGTGTTAGGTTTAGGCCTAGGATTAGGGTTAGTGTAGGGTTAGGTTTAGTTTAAAGGAATGGGTTATAGCAAGATTGAGGGCTTGGCGAGGGTTAGTATTAGAGTTCGGGCAAGGGTTAGGGTTAAGGTTTTGATTAAGGCTAGGGTTTAGGGCTAGGATGAGGGCTAGTGTTTGTACTAGGTTCAGGGTTAGTATTAGGTCTAGGGCTAATGTCAGGTCTAGGGTTACAATTAGGGATACATTTATTGTTAGGTTTATGGCTTGGTCCAGTGTAAGGGTTAGGTTTAGTGTAAGGGTCAGTTTTAGAGCTAGGGTTATTATTAGGGTCAGAATCAAGGTTAGGGTTTGGGTTAGGTTAGGGTTTAAGTTTAGGGGTCAAATTAGCATTAGATTTAGGGTTAGAGTAATAACAGTGTTAGGTTTAGGGTTTAGTTTTTGTTTAGTGTAATGGGAAGGGTTAGGGTTAGGCCTAGGGTTAACATAAGTGTCAGGGTTTTCATTAGGGTAATGGATAGAGTTAGACCTAAGTTTAGGGCTAGGGTTATGTATAGAATTAGGGATTTTGTTTGAGTTAGTGTTAGGTTTAAGTTAAGGGTTAAAGCTAGGATAAGGACTCTGATTAATGCTAGGTTTGGGGTTAGGTTAAGGCTAGGGTTAAGACTATGGCTAATGTACAATGTAAGGTTCTGATTAGGACTAGTTATAAGGTTAGGGTTAAGGCTAGGTCTAGTGTTAGGGTTAGATTTACAGTTACAATGATTTCAGAGCTAGGATTAGTGTTAGGGTCAGAGTCAGGGTCAGGGTTAGTTTTCAGGTTAGGACTAGAATTAGGGATAGGGTTATGGTAGGGTTAGGGCTAGGTGCAAGTTTAGAGTTTGGTTTAGGTTAAGGGTTAAGATTAGGGCTCTAACTCAGTTTTGTATTAGGGCTAGAGATAGGGTTAGGGCTAAGTTTAGGTCTAGGTTTAGGGTGCTGGTTAGGGAAAAGTTTAGAACTACTCTATAGGTCTAAGGCAAGAATTATAGTTAGTCTTAGGGCTAGAGTTATGTTTAGTGTTAGGGATTGGCATAAGTTAGGTCTGGGATTAGGGCAAGTGTTAATATTAAGAGTTAGGCCTAGGGTTAGGGCTAGGTTTAGTGTTAGGGTTTGGATTAGGGTTAGGTTTAGGGTAAGGGATGAATTTATACCTAGTTTTAGGGATAGGATGAGATTTAGAATTAGAGTTAAGGTTAGGGTAAGGGTTATGATAAAGGTGAGGATTAAGTCTAGGATGTGGGTTAAGGTTTGTGTTAGGGTTAGGACTAGGGTTAGAGCTAGGTCTAATGTCAGGTCTAGGGTTAGATTTAGGGATAGTTTTAGCATTAGGCTTATATCTAGGTCTACTTTAAGGGTTAAGTTTATGGTTAGAGTCAGGTTTATAGCTGGGGATATTATTAGGGTCAGCATTAGGGTTTACGTTAGTTTATGGTTTATGTTTAGGGCTCAAATTAGCATTAGGTTTAGTGATAAGTTAACAATAGTTTTAGGTTTAGGGTTCAAGTTAGGTGTAGGGAAATGGATAGGTTTAGGGATTGGCATAGGATTAGGGTTTGGTCTAGGGTTAGTATAAGGGTTAGGGTTATCCTTAGGGTAATGGATAGGGTTAGAGCTAGAGTTGGCTTAGGTTATGCTTAGGATTGGATCTAAGTTTAGACTTATGCTTAGGGTTAGGGCTATGGTTAGCATTAGGGTTAGCTTTAGGGTTAAAGACAAGTTAGGGGTAGGATTAGAACTAGGTTTGCAATAGGTTAGGGCTATGGCTAAATTAAGAACTTGTTATAATTAGGGCTAGTTTTAGGGTTAATGTTAGGGCTAAGTATAGTTTCAGGGTTAGGGTGATGTTTAGAGCTAGCGTTAATGTCAGGGTCAGTGTTCAGATTAGGATTATGGTTCGAATTAAAGCCAGAATTAGGACTAGGGTTAGGTCTAGGAGAAGAGTTAGTGTTTGGCTTAGGCTAAGGGTTATTATTAGGGCTAGGTCTATGTTTTTTTTTTAGGTCTAGGGCTAGAATTATGGCTAGATTTAGAATTAGGTTTAGGTCTAGGGCTAGTGTTAGTGTTTGGTTTAGGGTTAGGTTAAGGTTTAGACCTACGATTAGTGTTAGGGTCAGAATAAGGGTCAGAGTTAGGGTTAGGGTTTCGGTTATGGTTAGAGCTAGATTGAGGGCTAGAGTTAGGACTAGTAATAGGATTAAAATTAGGTTTCATTAAGGATTAGGGTTAGAATTAGGATTAGAATTAGTGTTAGGGTTTGTCTTAGGGTAAGGGATAGAGCTAGTTCTATGGTTAGGGCTAGGGTTAGGGGTAAAGCTAGGTTTAGAGCTCAGATTAGGGCAAGTTTTTGTGTTAGGTTTAGGGCTAGGATTAGAGTGACAGCTAATATAAGAACTAGGGATAAAATTAGGGTTAAATTTAGGGTTATGGTTAGCAGTTAGACCTCTAGTGTTAGGATTAGGTTTAATGTTAGGGTGATATTTACAGCTACTGTTAGTGTAAGGTTTTAGTCAGGGTTAGGGTTAGTTTTAAGGTTAAGGTTAGGACTCAAATTACAGCTAGGGTTACTGTAAGTGTTTGGTTTAAGGTTAGGATAGTGTTTAGAGCTAGGGTGAGTGTTAGGATATGAGTCAGAGTTTGGGTTGAATTAATGTTAAAATTAGGACTCGAATTAGGGCTAGGGTTATATCTAGGTGTAGTATTAGAATTTGGTTAAAGTTAAGGTTTCGTATTAGGGCTATTGCTTGGTTTTGATTTACTGCTAGGGTCAGGGATAGGGCTAGTGTTTTGAGTATCATTAGGGTTAGGGCTAGTGTTTATGTTAGGCTTAGGGTTAGTGTTAGATTTAGAGTTAGGGATAGATCTAGGGTTACAGCTAGGAATAAGGACAGGGCAAGGTTTATGGCTAGGATTAGAGCTAGGGTCAGGGTTACAGTAATGGATAGGGTTATAACTAGGGTAGGGCTAGTGTGAAAGTTAGAGTTAGTCTTAGGGCTAGGGTTAGGGTTAGGAATAGGGTTAAATTAGGGCTAGAATTAGGGCTATGGTTATTGTTCAGCTTAGGCCTAGCATTAGGTTTAGGGTTAGGGTTAAGTTTAGGGTAAGGATTGGCATTATAGCTAGGTTTAGAGGTTGGTGAGCGTTAGAATTAGGGTTAGGTCTATGATTATGGTTAGGGTTATGATTAAGTGTGGTTTTATGGCTAGAAAGAAGGTTAGGGTTTGTTTTAGGGTAGGGCTAGGATTAGGGCTATGACTAATATCAGGTCTATGGTTATGGTTAAAGATAGAATTAGGGTTAAGTTTATGGATACAGGTAGTTTAAGGTTTATGTTTAGTTTTAGGTCAGGTTTAGATCTAGGGGTATTATTAAAGTCAGAGTCTTGGTTAGAGTTTGGGATAAACTATGGTTTAAATTTAGGGCTTGAATTAGCATTAAGGTTAGGATTAGGGTAATGATAGGGTGAGGTTTAGGGTTTAGGTTTGGTTTAGGGTAATAGATAGGGTTAGGATAAGGCATAGGGTTAGATTTAGGCCTAGGATTAGCATTAGTGTTAGGGTTATAGTTATGGCGACAGATAGGGTTAAAGCTAGGGTTAGGGCTATGGTTATGGTTATGATTAGGACTAGGGTTAGGGTTAGTTTTAGGGATAAAGCTTGGGTTAGGTCTTGAATTAGGGCTAGGTTTTGTGTTAAGTTAGTGCTAGGGTTAGGGTTATGGCTAATGTAAGTATCAGTGTTACATTTAAGGCTAAATTTAGGTTTAGGGTTGGGGCTAGGTCTAGTGTTAGGTTTAGGTTTAGGGTTAGGGTGATCTTTAGAGGTAGGGTTAGTGTTATGGTCGGATTCAGGGTCAGGGTTAGTTTTTGATTCAGCTTAAAACTCAAATTGGGGCTAAGTTTAGGGTTAGGCTTAGGGTTTGGTTTAGGTTAAGGGTTAGGTTTAGGGCTATGTCTGGGATTCATTTTAGGGATAGGGCTAGAATTAGGGCTAGTTTCAAGATTAGCATGAAGTTTCAGGTTAGTGTTAGGTTTAGGTTTAAGCTTAGGTTTAGAGTTATATTTAGAGTTTGAGTTTGATCTAGGTTAGGGCTAGGGCTAAAGATAGGGCTAGGGTTAGGGCTAGGATTATTATTCCAGTAAGGTATAGGTTTAGAACTAGGGATGGGACAAGGTTGAGAGTTAGAGTTAGTCTTAGGGATAGGGATAGGGCTAAGGTTAGGGATAGGTGTAAATTAGGGGTAAGATTAGGGCTAGGGTTAGAGTTAGGGTTAGGCCGAAGGTTAGGGTTAGGGTTAGGATTAAGGCTAGGTTTAGGGCTAGGATAAGCCCTGGGGTTTGTGTTAGTGTTAGAGCTAGGATTAAGTTATTGCTAATGTCAGGTCTAGGGTTACGGTCGGGTAGATTTAGAATGTTTTATGGCTAGGTCTAGTGTAATGGTTAGGTTTAGGGTAAGGGTCAGGTTTAGAGCTAAGGGAATTATTAGGGTAAGGTTCAGGGTTAGAGTTTGTTTGAGGATAGGGTTTAGGGTTAGGGCTCTAATTAGCTTTAGGGTCAGGGTTAGGGTAATGATAGATTTTTTTTAGGGTTCAGTTTAGGTTTAGGGTTATTGATAAGGTTAGGGTTAGCAATAGGTCTAGACTTGGCATAAGGGTCACGGTTATGGTTAGGATAATGGATAGGGTTAGAGCTAAGCTTAGGGCGAGATTTATGGTTAGAAATAGGTCTTGAGTTAGGGTTAGGGTTGGGGTTCGATCTAGGGTTAGGGATAGGGTTATGGTTATGTTTAGTGTAAGAGTGGGGTGTTGAGCAAGGTTTAGGGCTAGGGTGAGAGTTAGGTTTAGGGTTAGGTCTAGGGAGAAGATTACAGTATGGTTAGGGTTAGGGTTAGGATTAGGGCTACGGTCATCATTAGGGGTAATGTTAGGGTTAGGGTAATGGATATGATTAGATATAGGTTTAGGTTTATGGTTAGAGTTAGATTGAGGTTTAGGCTTAGGGTTAGGGCTATGGTTAGGGTTAGGTTTATTATAAGGGTTAGGGCTTGAGCTAGGGTTAGGTCTATGGTGAGGGTGAGGTTAAGGGATAGGTCGATGATTAGTTTTATGGTTAGGTTTAGGGTTAGAATTAGTCCTAGTGTTATCAATAAAGTTAGGGTTATGGTTAGGGTAATGGGTATCTTTAGAGCTAGGTTTAGTGCTAGAGTTAAGGTTAGGATTAGGGCTAGGTTTAGGGTTAGATTTAGGGATAGGTGTAGGTGTATATTTAGTGTAAGGGTTAGGATTTGAGCCAGGGTTAGGACTAAGGCGAAGGTTAGGGTATTTTTAGGGCTATGGTTTTTGTTAGGGTTACACCTAAGGCTAGGTTAAGGCCTAGGATAAGATCTAGGTTTTGTGTTAGGTTTAGGCCAATTGTTAGGGCTCTGGGTAATATAAGAGCTAGGGTTATGATTAGGGCTAGTATTAGGGTTAGAGTTATGGCTAGGTCTAGTGTTAAGTTTAGATGTTGGTTAGGCTCAGGTATAGAGATAGGTCTACTGTTAAAGGCAAGGTCAGTGTTCAGGTTAGAGTTAGGGTTAGGGTGAAAGCCAGAATTAGGACAAGGTTAGGTTAGGGGTAGGGTTAGTGTTTGTTTTAGGTTAAGGGTTATTGTTAGGGCTAGGACTAAGTTTTTTTGGGGGTCTAGGGCTAGAATTATTGCTAGATTTAGGATTTGGTTTACATTTAGGGCTAGTGTTAGGGTGAGATTTAGTTATAAGGTTACTATAAGGCTTGCTTCAGGGTTCAGTTTAGAGTTAGGTTCAGGTTTAGGCCTATAATTAGTGTTAGTGTCAGAATAAGGGTGAAGCTTAGGGTTAGGTTTGGGGTTAGAATTAGAGCTAGAATGAGTGCTTGTGTTAGGACTAGAAATAGGGTTAGGCTAAGGATTAGGATTAGGACTAAGGTTAGAATTATGGATAGGGATTGGCTTAGGGTAAGGGATAAAGTTAGGGTTATAATTAGGGTTAGGTTTAGGTCTAGGGTTAGAGTTATGGTTAAATCTAGTGTTAGGGCTCAGATTAGGGCTATTTTTGTGTTAGGGTTAAGGCTAGAGTTAGGGATATTCCAATGTAAGAACTATGTTTATGATTAGGGTTAGTTTAGGGATGGGATTTTGGCTACTCTAGTGTCAGCATTAGCTTAATGGTTAGGGTGATATTTAGAGCTATGGATAGGTTTAGGCCTAGGATTTGAATTAGAGCTAGGGTTATGGCTACTTGTAGGATTAGGGTTTGGTTTAAGTTAAGGATTAGTGTTAGAGCAATGGCTCCGTTTTGTTTTAGGGCTAGGACTAGGGTTAGTGCTAGTTTTAGTATTAGCAATGGTATTAGGGCTAGTGGTAGGGTGAGGTTTAGGCTTAACTTTAGGTTTAGATTTATAGATATGGTTAGATCTAGGGTGAGGGCTATGGCTACGATGAGGGCTAAGGTTAGGGCTAAGGAAACAGATAGGTTTAGAAATAAAAATAGGGCTAGGGTGAGAGTGAGTTAGTCTTAGGACTATGGTTAGGGGTAGGGTTAGGGTTAGGGCTAAATTAGGGCTAGGATTAGCGCTAGATAGAGTTAGTGTTAGTGTTACTCCTATGGTGAAGGCTATGGTTAGGGTTTGTGTATTTGTTAGGGTTAGGATTAGTTTTAGGGGATGTGTTGGGCTTATAGTTAGGTTCAGGGCTCGTTCGAGGGTTAAAATTAGGGATAGAGCCAGGGTGAGGGTTTGGATTAGGATTAAGGCTAGGTTTAGGGCTAGGATGAGGGCTAGGTTTTGTGTTAGGGTAAGGGATAGAATTAGGGCTAGGACTAATGTCAGGTCTAGGGTTATGATTAGGGTTAGATTTATGGCTAGGTCTAGTGTAAGGGTTAGGTTTAGGGTAAGGGTCTGTTTTAGAGCTTGGTGTATTATTATTGTCAAATTCCAGGTTAGGATTTACTTTAGGTTAAGGTTTACTGTTAGGGTTCAAATTAGCATCAGGGTTAAGGTTAGAGTAATGAATAGGATTAGGTTTAGGGTTCAGGTTAGGTATAGAGTAATGTATAGGGTTAGTTTTAGGGGTAGTGCTAGGTTTAGGCCTAGGGATAGCATTTGGGATAGGCTTATGTGTAGGGTAATCGAGAGAGTTAGTGCTAGTGTTAGGGATTGGGTTAAAGTTAGGGTTAAGCCTAGGGTTAGTGTTAGGGTTAGGATTAGGTTAAGTGTTTATGGTTAGGGCTAGGGCAAGGTTAGTGTTACAGTCAGGGCTATGGTTAGAATTAGGGTTAGGGTTAGGGCTAGGGTTAGCATAGAGTTAGGGTTATATTTAAGATGATGGATAGAATTTGAGGTAGGATTTGTGATATGGTTACAGTTACGATTAGGTAAAGGATTAGCATTAGGCTTACGGTTATGGTTACATTTAGGGTAAGAGTTAGAGTTTGAGCTAAGGTTAGGGCTAGGCAAGTGAGAGGGTTAGGATTCAAATTACAGATAGGGTTACTGTAAGTGTTTGGTTTAAGGTTAGGATGGTGTTTAGAGCTAGGGTGAGTGTTAGGATATGAGTCAGAGTCTGGGAAGAATTAAGGTTAAAATTAGGACTTGAATTAGGTCTAGGGTTAGGTCTAGGTGTAGTATTAGAAATTGGTTAAAGTTAAGGTTTAGTATTAGGGCTATTGCTTGGTTTTGATTTACTGCTAGGGTAAATATAAGGGCTAGTTTTTCGAGTAGCATTAGGGTTAGGGCTAGTGTTTATTTTAGGCTTAAGCTTTAAGGGTTAGTGTTAGATTCAGAGTTAGGGATAGATCTAGGTTATGGCTAGGAATAAGGACAGGGCAAGGTTTATGGCTAGGATTAGAGCTAGGATTAGGCTTACAGTAATGATAGGGTTAGAACTAGGGATAGGGCTTGTGTGAAAGTTAGAGTTAGTCTTAAGGCTAGGGTTAGGGTTAGGGATAGGGTTAAAATAGGGCTAGAATTTGGGCTAGAGTTATTGTTCATCTTAGGCCTAGCATTAGGTTTAGGGTTAGTGTTCAGATTAGCATTGAATTTAGGGTAAGGGTTAACATTATATCTAGGTTCAGAGTTTGGGTGAGGGTTAGAATTAGGATTAGGCATATGGTTAGGGTTAGGGTTATGATTTTAGTGCTAGGATGAGAGATAGGGTGTTTTTTAGGGTAGGGCTAGTGTTAGGGCTAGGACTAATATCAGGTCTAGGGTCTAGGGTTATAGTTAAAGATAGAATTATAGTTAGGTTTATGGATACAGGTAGTGTAAGGGTTATGCTTAGTTTTAGCTCAGGTTTAGAGCTAGGGCTATAATTAGGGTCAGAGCCTTGGTTAGGGTTTGGGATAGGCTATGATTTAAGTTTAGGGCTTGAATTAGCATTAAGGTTAGGGTTAGGGTAATGATAGGGTGAGATTTAGGGTTTAGGTTTGGTTTAGGGTAATGGATAGGGTTAGAATTAGGGATAGGGTTAGGTTTAGGCCTAGGGTTAGCATTAGTGTTAGGGTTATAGTTATGGCGATAGATAGGGTTAAAGCTAGGGTTAGGGCTAAGGTTATGGTTATGATTAGGACTAGGGTTAGGATTAGTCTCATTGTTAAAGGTTGGGTTAGGTCTTGAATTAGGGCTAGGTTTTGTGTTAAGTTAGTGCTAGGGTTAGGGTTATGGTTAATGTAAGTACCAGGGTTATATTTAAAGCTAAATTTAGGTTTAGGGTTGGGGCTAGGTCTAGTGTTAGGTTTAGGTTTAGGGTTAGGGTGACATTTAGAGGTAGAGTTAGTGTTATGGTCGGATTCAGGGTCAGGGTTTAGTTTTTGGTTCAGGTTAAAACACGAATTAGAGATAAGTTTAGGGTTAGGCTTAGGGTTTGGTTTAGGTTATGGTTTGGGTTTAGGGCTATGTCTCAGATTTGTTTTAGGGATAGGGCTATGATTGGAACTAGTTTTAGTATTAGCATGAAGGTTAGGGATAGTGTTAGGTTTAGGTTTAGGCTTAGGGTTAAAGTTAGATGTAGAGTTAGAGTTAGACATAGGTTAGGGCTAGGTCTAAGGATAGGGCTAGGTTTAGGGCTATGATTATTGTTGCAGTAAGGTATAGGTTTAGAAATAGGGATGGGGCAAGGGTGAGAGTTAGAGTTAGTGGTAGGGCTAGGGTTAGGGCTAACGTTAGGGATAGGTGTAAATTAGGGATAAGATTAGGGCTAGGGTTAGAGTTAGGGTTAGGCTGAAGGTTAGGGTTAGGGTTAGGAGTAAGGCTGGGTTTAGGGCTAGGATAAGTCCTGGGGCTTGTGTTAGTGTTAGAGCTAGGATTAGTGCTAGTGCTAATATCAGGTCTAGGGTTAGGGTTGGGGATAGATTTAGAATGTTTTATGGCTAGTTCTAGTGTAATGGTTAGGTTTAGGGTAAGGGTCAGGTTTAGAGCTAGGGGAATGATTAGGGTAAGGTTCAGGGTTAGATTTTGTTTGAAGTTAGGGTTTAGGGTTAGGGCTTTAATTAGCTTTAGGGTCAGAGTTAGGGTAATGATAGGATTTTGTTTAGGGCTCAGTTTAGGTTTAGGGTTATTGATAAGTTTAGGGTTAGCAATAGGTCTAGAGTTTGCATAAGGGTCAGAGTTATGGTTAGGATAATGGATAGGGTTAGAGCTAAGCTTAGTGGGAGGTATATGGTTAGAAATAGGTCTTGAGTTAGGGTTAGGGTTAGGGTTCGATCTAGGGTTAGGGTTAGGGTTATGTTTAGTGTAAGAGTTGTATTTTGAGCTAGGTTTAGGGCTAGGGCGAGGGTTAGGTTTAGGGTTAGGTCTAGGGATAAGATTACAATACGGTTAAGCTTAGGGTTAGGATTAGGGCTACAGTCATCACTAGGGGTAGTGTTAGGCTTAGGATAATGGATATGTTTAGATGTAGGTTTAGGTTTACGGTTAGAGTTAGATTGAGGTTTAGGCTATGGTTAGGTTTATTATAAGGGTTAGGGTTTGAGCTAGGGTTAGGTCTATGGTTAGGTTTATGATAAGGGTTAGGGTTTGAGCTAGGGTTAGGTCTATGTTGATGGTAAGGTTTAGGGTTAGGTCTAGGATTACTTTTCTAGTTAGGTTTAGAGTTAGTGTTAGTCCTAGGGTTATCAATAGAGTTAGGGTTATGTGTAGGGTAATGGGTATCTTTAGAGCTAGGTTTAGTGCTAGAGTTAAGGTTAGGATTAGGGCTAGGTGTAGGGTTAGACTTAGTGATAGGTGTAGGTTTACATTTAGGATAAGTGTTAGGTTTTGAGCCAGGGTTAGGACTAAGGCGAAGGTTAGGGTAGTGTTAGGGCTATGGTTTGTGTTAGGGTTATGCCTAAGGCTAGGTTTAGGCCTACGATAATATCTAGGTTTTCTGTTAGTATTAGGCCTAGGGTTAGGGCTATAGGTAATATAAGAGCTAGGGTTATGATTAGGGCAAGTATTAGGGTTAGAGTTATATCTAGGTCTAGTGTTAGGTTTAGATGTTGGTTAGGCTCAGGTTTAGAGATAGGTTTACTGTTAAAGGCAAGGTCAGTGTTCAGGTTAGAGTTAGGGTTAGGGTGAAAGCCAGAATTAGGACAAGGTTAGGTTAGGGGTAGGGTTAGTGTTTGTTTTAGGTTAAGGGTTATTGTTAGGGCTAGGACTAAGTTTGTTTAGGTCTAGGACTAAAATTATTGCTAGATTTAGGATTTGGTTTATACCTAAACCTCACCCTAGGTTAGGGTGAGGTTTAGGTATATGGTTACTATAAGGCTTGTTTCAGGGTTCTGTTTAAGTTTAGGTTCAGGTTTAGTCCTATACTTAGTGTTAGTGTCAGAATAAGGGTGAAGGTGAAGGTTAGGTTTTGGGTTAGAATCAGAGCTAAAATGAGTGCTTGTGTTAGGACTAGAAATATGGTTAGGCTAAGGATTAGGGTTAGGACTAGGGTTAGTATTATGGATAGGTTTTGGCTTAGGGTAAGGGATATGGTTAGGGCTAGAATTAGGGTTAGGTTTAGGACTAGGGTTAGGGTTAGGGTTAGGGTTAAATCTAGTGTTAGGGCTCAGATTAGGGCTATTTTGTGTTAGGGTTAAGGCTAGAGTTAGGGCTATTCCAATATAAGAACTATGTTTATTATTAGGGTTAGTTTTCGGAATGGGATTTGGGCTGGTCTGCTGTCAGCATTAGATTTAGGGTTAGGGCGATATTTAGCGCTATGGTTAGTTTTAGGCCTAGGACTTGAATTAGAGCTAGGGTTATGGCTAGTTGTAGGATTAGGGTTTGGTTTAGGTTAAGGATTAGTGTTAGAGCAATGACTCGGTTTTGTTTTAGGGCTAGGACTAGGGTTAGGGCTAGTTTTAGGATTAGCAATGGTATTAGGGCTAGTGGTAGGGTGAGGTTTAGGCTTAATTTTAGGATTAGATTTATAGATATGGTTAGATCTAGGGTGAGGGCTATGGCTATGATGAGGGCTAAGGTTAGGGCTAAGGTAATGGATAGGTTTAGAAATAAAAATAGGGCTAGGGTGTGAGTGAGTTAGTCTTAGGACTAGGGGTAGGGGTAGGGTTAGGGTTAGCCCTAAATTAGGGCTAGGATTAGCACTAGAGTTAGTGTTAGGCCTATGGTTAAGGCTATGGTTAGGGTTTGTGTAATTGTTAGGGTTAGGGTTTGTTTTAGGGGATGTGATGGGCTCATAGTTAGTTTCAGGGTTCATTCGAGGGTTAAAATTAGGATAGAGCCAGGGTGAGGGTTTGGATTAGGATTAAGGCTAGGTTTAGGGCTAGGATGAGGGCTAGGTTTTGTGTTAAGCTAAGGGCTAGAATTAGTGCTAGGACTAATGTCAGGTCTAGGGTTATGGTTAGGGTTAGGTTTATGGCTAGGTCTAATGTAAGTGTTAGGTTTAGGGTAAGGGTCAGCTTTAGAGCTGGGTGTATTATTCGGGTCAAATCCTGGTTAGTTTTTTCTTTAGGTTAAAGTTTAGGGTTAGGGCTCAAATTAGCATTAGGGTTAGGGTTAGAGTAATGAATAGGATTAGTTTTGGGGTTCAGGTTAGGTATAGAGTAATGTATAGGGTTAGTTTTAATGTTAGTGCTAGGTTTAGGCCTAGGGTTAGCATTTGGGATAGGCTTATGTGTAGGGTAATGGATAGAGTTAGTGCTAGTGTTAGGGATTGGGTTAAAGTTAGGATCAGGACTAGGGTTAGGGTTAGGCCTAGGGTTAGTGTTAGGGTTAGGTTTAGGTTAAATGTTTATGGTTAGGCCTAGGGCGAGTTTTAGGGTTAAAGTCAGGGATATGGTTAGAATTAGGGTTAGAGTTAGGGCTAGGGTTAGCATTAGTTTTAGTGTTATATTTAAGGTAATTCAAAGAATTTGAGGTGGGAATTCTGCTATGGTTACAGTTAGGATTAGGGCAAGTTTTAGGGTTAGGGTTAGCGTTGGGGTTACAGTTAGGGTAAGAGAGTTTGAGCTAAGTTTAGGGCTAGACAAGTGTGACGGTTAGGACTAGGGCTAAGGTTAGGATTAGGCTTACAGGTAATTTTAGTGCTACATTTAGGGCTAGGTTTTTGGAGGAGGTTTATGGCTAGTGTTAGGATTATGGGTAATGTAAGAAATAGGATTATGGTTATGGCTAGTTTTAAGGTTAGGGTTAAGGATAGGTCTAGTGTTAGGGTTTGTTTTGGGTTAGGATAAGGTTTAGAGCTAGAGTTTGTGTTAGGGTAAGGGTCAGTGTTCAGATTAGCATTGAATTTATGGTTAGTAGCACAATTTTACTAGGGTTAGTTCTAGGGGTATTGGTAGTCATTGCATTAGACTAATGGGTTATTGTTAGATCTGGAGCTAGGTTTATGTTTAGGGCTATGGCTAGAGTTATGACTATATTTAGGATTAAGTTTAGGTCTAGTATTAATGTTGTGGTTAGGTTTAGGTATAGGTTTACCTATAGGGCTAGTGTTAGTGTTTTGTTTAGGGTTAGTTTAAGGCTTAGATCTAGGGTTAGTGTTAGGGTCAGAATAAGGGTCAGGGATAGGCTTAGGGTTTGGGGTTAGGGTAAGAGATAGAATGAGGCCTAGGTTTAGGACTAGTAACAGAGTTAGGTTTTAGGGTAGGCTAATGATTAGGGTTAAGACTAGAGTAGAATTAGGGTGAGGGTTGGCATAGGGTAAGGGATAGTGTTAGAGCTAGGTTTAGGGTTAGGTTTAGTGTTAGTGTTAGGGTTAAAGCTAGGTGTAGGGTTCAGATTAAGGCTAGGTTTTGTGTTAGGGTTAGGGCTATTTCTAATGTAAGACCTGGCATTACAATTAGGTCTAGTTTTAGGATTAGGGTTAGGGCTAGGTTTAGTGTTCCGGTTAGGTTAGGGTTAGGGTGATGTTTAGAGCTAAGGTTAGTTTTAGGATCAGAGTCAGGGTCATTATTAGTTGTACAGTTAGGTTTAGGACTCAAATTATGGCTAGGGTAAGGGCTAGGCGTAGTGTTAGGGTTTGGTTTACGTTAAGATTTAGGATTAGAGCTGTAGCTCAGTTTTGCTTGAATGTTGTGCCTATGGTGAGGTATAGTTTTCAAATTAGCATTAGGATTAGGGATAGTGTTAGGGTGAGTTATAGGTTTCAGTTTAGGGTTATATTTAGAGTGAGGGTTAGATCTAGGTTTAGGGCTAGGGCTAAGTTTGGGGCTAGGGTTAGGGCTAGGCTTTGGGTCATGGTAAGGGATAATGTTAGAACTAGGGATAGGGCTAGGGCAAGATTTAGAGTTAGTTATAGGGCTAGGGATATGATTAGATTTAGGTTTAGGGCTAAATTAGGTCTAGGATTAGAGCTAGGTTTAGTATCAGGGCTTGGTCTTGTTTTAGAGCTAGGGTTAGAATTAGGGTTAGGGTACGGTATAATATAGCTAGGTTAAGGACTAGGGTTAGGGTTCACTTTAGGATTAGGACTAGTGATAGGGTTAAGGTTTGGAATAAGTCTAGGCTTAGGGCCAGGATTATGGCTTTTTTTAGCATATGGGCTAACATTAGGGCTAGGACTAATGTTAGGTCTAGGGTAATGGTTAGGGATAGTTTCAGGCTTAGGTTTATGGCTATGTATAATGTAAGGTTCAGTTTGAGGGTTAGGGTCACTTTTGTAGATAGGGGTATTATTAGGGTCAGGGTAACTGTTAGGGTTTGTTTAGGTCAAGGTTTAGGTTTAGGACTCAAATTAGGTTAGAATTATGTTTAGGGTTAGGATAATGGATATGGTTACATTTAGGGTTCAGGTTGGGTTTATAGTAATGAATAGGGTTATGGTTATGGATAGAGTTAGGGTTTTCCTAAGATTAGTATAAGGGTTAGAGTTAGGGTTAAGGTAATGATAGCATTAGAGCTGGAGTTAGGGCTAGGGTTATGGTTAGGATTAAGGCTAGGGTTAGAATTATGTTTAGAGTTAGGTTAGAGTTAAAGCTAGTGTTAGGGTTAGGGTTAGGGCTAGGATTTATATTAGGTTAGGGTTAAATTAGGGCTATGGCTAATATAAGAACTAGGGTTACAATTACGGCTAGTTTTAGGGTTAGGTATAGGGCTAGGGCTAGTGTTAGGGTTAGGTTATAATTAGAGTGATGATTTGAAATAGGGTTAGTGTTATGGTCAGAGTCAAGGTCAGTGTTAGATTTAGGGTTAGGGATAACCCTATAAATAATGCTAGAGTTATGGGTAGGTGTAGGGTTAGGTTTTGTGTTAGGGTTAGAGCAAGTATTAGGGCTAGGTCTAATGTCAAGTCTGAGGTTACTGTTAGGTTAGTGTTAGTGTTAGGGCTAGGGCTCAGTTTTGTTTTAGAGCTACAGCTAGGTTTAGAACTAGTTTTAGGATTAGCGATAGTTTTAGGGCTAGTGGTATGGTGAGGTTCAGGCTTAGGTTTAGGATTATATTTAGAGTTATGTTTAGATTTATGGTTAGGACTTGGGCTAGGTGTAGGGGTTAGGTTAGGGCTAGTGTTAGTGTTATGGTAACAGATAGAATTAGTACTAGAAATAGGTCTAGGGCAAGAGTTAGAGTTAGTCTTAGGGGTAGGGTTAGAGTTAGGGCTACAATTAGCACTAAATTAGGGCTAGGATTAGAGCTAAGGATAGTGTTAGGTTTAGGTTTAGGGTTAGCACTAGTGTTAGTGTTGGATTAGTGTTAGGGTTAGGGTTAGGGGAAGGGATGTGGTTATACCTAGGTTCAGAACTAGGTTGAGGGTTGAAATTACGGATTGGGCTAGGGTTAGGGTTCAGATTAGGATTTAGGCTAGGTTTAGGGCTAGGATGAGGGCTTGGGTTTGTGTAAGGTTTAGGGTGAGAATTAGGTCTATGGGTAATGTCAGTTAGGGTTATGCTTAGGGATAGTGTTAAGGTTAGGTTTCTGGCTAGGTCTATTGTAAGGGTTACGTTTCCGGAAAGGATGCAGTTTTAAGCTAGGTGTATTGTTAGGGTAAGTGGCTTGTTTAGGGTTTGGTTTAGGTTTTGCTTTAGGTTTAGGGCTTGATTTATCATTAGGGTTAGGGATTCGGTTAGAATAATTAATAAGGTTAGGTTTAGTGTTCAGGTTAGTTTTAGGAAATGGATAGGGTTAGTGTTAGAGATAGGTTTAGAGTTAGGCCTAGGATTAGTATTTGGATTAGGCTTATGTTTAGGGTAATGGATAGGTTTAGGTCTAGGGTTATGTGGTTAGGATTAGGGCTAGGGTTAGGGTTAGGTTTAAGCCTAGGGTTAGTGTTAGGGTTAGGTTTAGGGTAAGTGTTAGGGTTTGAGCTATGATCAGGGCTAAGGCAATGGTTAGGCTTAGTGTGACATCTAGGTTTAGGGTTAAGTTTAGAGCTAGGTTTAGTGTTAGGGTTAGGGTTATGTTTAGGTAAATGGATAGAGTTAGAACTAGGGTTTGGCCTTGGTTATGGTTAGCATTAAGACTAGGGTTAGCGTTAGGGTTAGGGTTAGGTCTATATTTATATTTGGTCAAGGGTTAGTGCTTGAGCTAGGGTTAGGATTAAGGCAAGGGTTAGGGTTAGTGTTAGGTCTAGGGTTAGGGTTAGGCTTACGCTTAGAGCTAGATTTTGTGTGAGGTTTGGGGCTAACATTAGGGGTATATGTAATGTAAGATCTAGAGTTAGGGTTATAATTAGGTCTTGTTAGGGTTATGGCTAGATTTGGGGTTAGCATAACATTTAGAGCTAGTATTTGTGTTACAGAAAGGGACAGTGTTTGGGTTAGGGTTATTTCCAGAATTAGGTCTAGGTTTAGGTCTAGAAGTAGAGGTAGTGTTTGGGTTAGGTTAAGGGTTACTGTGAGGGCTAACGCTAGGTTTTTGTTTAGGTCTAGAGCTAAAGATAAGGCTAGATTTTAAATTATTTTTAGACCTAGGGATAATGGTAGGTTTAGGTTTAGGTATAAGGTTACCAGTAAGGCTAGTGTTAGGGTTTGGTTTAAGGTTATGGTCAGTTGTGTTATGGTTAGAATAAGGGTGAAGGTTAGGTTTAGGGTTTTGGATAGGGTTAGAGCTAGAGTTAGATCTAGGTTTAGGACTATTAATAGGGTTAATATTTGTTTAGCCCAAGAATTAGGAATAGGTCTAGGGTTACCATCAAGGTTAGGGTTTTGCTTAGGGTAAGGGATAGGTTTAGACATAGGTTTAGGGCTAGGGTTAGGGTTAGGGTTAGGGTTAAAGCTAGATTTAGGGCTCAGATTAGGGCTAGTTTTTGTGTGAGTTTTAAAGCTAGGATTAGGGCAATGACAAATATAAGAACTAGGGTTATAATTAGGGTTAGTTTTAGGGTTAGGTCAGGGGTAGATCAGTGTTAGGGCTAGGTTTAAAGTTAGATTGATATTTATAGCTAGAGATAGTGTTAGGATATGAGTCAGTTTCAGGGTTAGTTTTATGGTTAGGGTTAGGACTTGAATTAGGGCTAGGGGTACTGTTAGGGTTTGGTTTAAATTTAGGGTGTTGTTTAGAGCTAGGGTGAGTGTTAGGATATGGATCAGGTTCTGGGATATTTTTAAGGTTAGGAATAGCACTTGAATTAGGGCTAGGGTTAGTTCTAGGTGTTGTGCTAGTGTTTGGTTTAATTAAGTTTTAGTGTTAGGCCTGTTGCTCAGTTTTGTTTTTGTGCTATGATTAGGGTTAGGGCAGTTTTACGATTAGCTTTAGGGTTAGGGCCAGGGTTATGGTTTGGGTTAGGATTAAGGCTGGGTTTAACACTAGAATTAAAGATAGGTTTTGTGTAAGGTTTAGTGCAAGAATTAGGGTTATGGCTAATGTCAGGTCTAGGTTTACAGTTTTGGAGTCTTAGTGTTTGGTTTATGGCTAGGTCAAATTTAAGTGTTACGTTTAGGGAAAGGGTCAGGTTTAGAGCTAGGCGTATTATTAGAGTCATGGTCAGGCTTCGGGTTTGGGTTAGGATAAGGTTTAGATTCAGGGCTCAAATTAGCCTAAAGGTTATAGTTAGGGTTAGGGTAATTGATAGGGTTGGGATTAGGGTTCATGTTAGGGTTAGAGTAATAGATATGATTTTGGTTTGTGATAGGTTTAGGGTTAGGCCTAGAGTTAGCATTAGCGTTATGGTATCATTCAGGTAATTCATAGGGTTAGACCTAGGGTTAGGGCTAGGATTATGGTTAGGATTAGGGCTAGATTTCGGGTTAGGGTCAGGGTTAGGGCGACGGTTAGATTTAGGATTAGGTTTCAGAAATGGTTTAGGGTTTGAGCTAGGGTTAGTGCTAGGGTAAGGTTAGTGCTAGGGTTATGGTCATGGTTAGAGTTAGGGTTATTGTTAGGGTTAGGGCTAGGTTTATCATTAGGGTTAGGGTAATAGATTTAGATGTCAGGTAGGAGTTATGGATAAGTTTAGGTGAGAGTTAGGGTTAGGTTTAGGGTTAGGGTTAGGATTTGAAGTAGCTTAGTTTAGGGTTAGGGTTAGGTTCACTGCTAATTCTAGGGTTAGATTTATGTTTATGCTTAGGGTATGTTTAGCTTTATGTCTAGTGTTATCATTAGGGTAAAGTTTAAGGTTAGGGTAACAGGTAGGGTTCGAGCTAGGATTTTGTCTAGGGTTCAGGTTAGGAGTAGGGCTAGGGTTAGATTAGGGTTAGGCCTTCGGTTAGAGTTAGGGTTAGCTTAAGTTTAAGGGTTAGGGATTTAGTTAGGGTTAGGGCTGGAGTGAGGGTTAGGGTTACAGTCAGGGCTAAGGTAGGGTTAGGATTAGGGTTAGGGCTAGGTTAGCATTAGGTTTAGTGTTATGTTTAAGGTAGTGGATAGAGTTAGAGCTAGGGTTTGTGCTATGGTTAAGGTTAGGATTAGGTCTAGGGTTTGGGTGAGGTTTTGGGTTTGGGCTAGGGTTATGTTTATGGTAAGGTTAAGGGTTTGAGTGAGGGTTAGAGCTAAGACGAGGGTTAGTGTTAGGTTTAGGGCTAGGTTTGGGGTTAGAGTTATTCTTAGGGTTAGGGCTAGGGCTACAATTAGGACTAGGTTTTGTGTGAGGTTTAGGGCTAGTGTTGGGTGTATTTGTAATTTAAGAACTAGAGTTATGGTTATGGCTAGATTTTGGTTTTTTCTAATCTTAGGTTTAGTTTTTTGGCTTAGGATAAGGTTTAGAGCTAGGGTTTTTGTTAGGGTAAGTGTCAGGGTTCAGGTTAAGATTAGGTTTAGGGTTAGGTCCAGAATGTGGACCAGGGTTAGGTCTAGGGGTAGGGTTAGTGTGTGGTTTAGGTTAAGGGTTATTGTTAGGGCTAAGGCTAGGTTTATGGCTATATTTAGAATTAGAATTAAGTCTAGGGCTAGTGTTAGTGTTAAGTTTAGTTATAGGGTTACTGGTAGGGCTAGTGTTAGGTTTTGGATAAGGGTTAGGGTCAGTCTTAAACCTAGCTTTTGTGTTAGAGTCAGAATAAGGGTCAGGGTTAGGGTTAGGGTTTGGGTTAAGTTTAGAGCTAGAATGAGGGCTAGGGTTAGAACTAGTAATAACGTCAGGGTTTGGAGTAGATTTAAGATTAGGATTAGGACTAGGGTAGCAATAGGCTGAGGGGTTGTCTTAGGGTAAAGGATAGGGTTAGAGCTAGGGTTAAGACTAGTGATAGGGTTAGGGTTAGCATTAGGGCTAGGGTTAGGGTTAAACCTAGGGATAGGCCTTGGATTAGTGCTAGGTTTTGTGTTAGGTTTAGTGGTATGTCTAATGTAAGAACTGGCATTACAATTAGGGCTATATTAAGGTTAGGTTTAGGTTGAGGTGTAGTGTTAGGTTTAGGTTTAGGGATTAGGTAATTTATAGAGCTAGGGTCAGTGTTAGGGTCAGAGTCAGGGTTAGTACTGTTTCTAAGATTAGGGTTAGGACTTGAATTAGGGATAGTGTTAGGGCTAGGTGTAGGTTTAGGCTATGGTTTAGGTTAAGTGTTAGTGTCAGTGCTATGGCTCGGTTTTGCTTGATCGCTAGGGCTAGGGTTAGGGCTTGTTTTTAAATTAGCATTAGGGTTAAAGCTAGTGATAGGGTATGGTTTAGGCTTATGGTTAGGGTTATATTTCGAGTTAGGATTAAATCTAGGTTATAGCTAGGGTTTGGGCTAGGGTTTGGGTTATCATAAGGGATAGGGTTTTATCTAGGGATAGGGCTAGGGTGAGAGTTAGAGTTAGTCTTAGGATTAGGGTTTGGTAGGGTTAGGGATAGGGCTTTATTAGGGCTAGGTTTAGAGCTAGGGTTAGTATTAAGGCTAAGCCTAGGTTTAGGGCTAGGGTTAGGGTTATGGTTATTGTTAGGCATGATGTTATCTAGAGCGAGGGTTAAAATTAGGGTTAGGGATAGTGTTAGGGTTAGTGTTAGGATTAAAGCTAAGTTTAGGGCTAGGATTAGGGCTAGGGTTTGTGTTAGGGTTAGGGCATCATTAGTGCTAAGGCTAATGTCAGGTCTAGGATTATGGTTAGAGATAGTTTAGGGGATAGGGTTATGACTAGATATAGTGTAAGGGGTTAGGTTAAGGTTTAGGATAAGGTTTAGAGCTAGGGGCATTATTAGGGTAAGGTACAGGGTTCTAGTTTGGATTAGGTTAATGTTTAAGGTTAGGGCTCAAATTAGCATTGGAGTTAACATTAGGTTTAGGTTTATGGACATGGTTATGTTTAGGGTTCAGGTTAGTTTTAGTGTAATGGGTAGGTTTAGGGTTAGGAATAGGGTTAGGGTTATCCTATGGTTAGCATTAGGGTTAGGGTTAGGGTTAAGGTAATGATAGGATTAGAGCTAGGTTTAGGGCTAGGGTTATTGTTAGGATCAGGGCTAGGGGCTAGGGTTAGTGTTAGGTTTTGGGTTATTTCAAGGGTTAGGTTAGCATTAGATTTAGTGTAAGTTTTAGATCTAGGGTTACAGTTACTGTTAGTGTTAAAGCTAGTGTTAGGGCGTTGATTAGGATAGGTTTTAGGTTAGGGTAGTGCTAGGGTTAGGGCTACAGCTAATGTAAGAACTAGGGATACTATTAGGACTAGTTTTAGGGTTAGGGTTAGGGCTAGGTCTAGAGTTTGGGTTCAGTTTAGATTTTGGGTGATGATTAGAGCTAGAGTTAGTGTAGGGTCAGAGTAAGGGTCAGGGTTAGTTTTAGGGTTAGGGATAGGACTCAAACAGAGCTAGGTTTAGGGCTATGTGTAGGCCTTGGGTTTGGTTTAGGTTAAGTGTTAGGGTTAGGGCTATGGCTCTGTTTTGTTGTAGGGCTTGGGCTAGGTTAGGGCTAGTTTTAGCATTAGTGTTAGTGTTATAGCTTGTGTTAGTGAGAGATTTAGGCTTAGGTTTAGGCTTACATTTAGAGTTAGGATTAAATGTAGGATTAGGGCTAGGGCTTTAGGTAGGGCTAACGTTTGGGCAAGTTTTAGGGTTATGGTAACGGTTGGGGATAGAACTAGGAATAGGACTAGGGTGAGAGTTAGTTAGTTTTAAGGCTAGGTTTAGGTTAGGTTTAGGTCTAAATTAGGGCTAGGATTAGGTCTAGGCTTTGTGCTGGGTTTAGGCCTAGTTTTAGGCTTAGGTTTAGGTTTAGGATAGGGTTAGGTTTAGGGGAAGGGATGGGGTTATATCTAGTGTTAGGGCTAGGTCGAAGGTTAGAATTATGGTTAGGGCTAGGATTATGTTTTGGGTTAGTAATAAGGCTAGGTTTAGGGCTAGAATGAGGGCTAGGCTTTGTGTTAGGGTTATGGCAAGAATTAGGGTTAGGGCTAGTGTCAAATCTAGGGTTACAGTTAGGGATAGATTGAGGCTTAGATTTATGGCTAGGGCTAGGATAAGGGTTAGGTTTAGAGCTGGGGGTATGATTAGGGTTAGAATCAGGTTTCGGTTTTGGTTTAGGTTAGGGTTTAGGATTAGGGCTCCAATTAGCATTAGGGTTAGGGATATGGTATGATAGGGTTAGGTTTAGGGTTCAGGTTAGGTGTAGGGTAGTAGATAGGTTTAGATTTAGTAAAAGGGTTAGATGTAGTCCTAGGGTTAGCATTAGAGTAAGGGTTATGTTTAGGGTAATGGAGAGGGTTAGAACTAGGGTTAGGACAAGGGTTATTGTTAGTATGAGGCCTTGAGGTAGGGTTAGGGCAAGGGTTAGGTCCAGGGATAGCATTAGGTTTAGGTTTAGAGTATGGTTTATGGTTTGATATAGGGTTACCAAGAGGGCGAATGTTAGGTTTAGGGTTAGGCCTAGGTTACAGTTAAGGTTAGCATCAAGGTTAGTGTTAGGATTAGGGCTAGTGTTATCATTAGGTTTAGGGTATTGGATAGTGTTTGGTGTCAGGTTAGGGTTAAGTTTAGTATTAGGTTTCGGCTTAAGGGTAGTGTTAGGGATACGTGTAGGGTTAAGTTTAGTGTTATGGTTAGAGTGTGAGCTAGGGTTATGTCTATGAAAAGGTTTAGGTTTATGGCTATGTCTAGGGTTAGGGTTAAGGTTATCATTAGGGTTAGGGTTAGGGTTAGGGTAATGGGTATGGTTAGAGCTAGAGTTATGGCTAGGTTTAAGGTTAGGATTAGGGCTAGGGTTAGGTTTAGGCCAAGGGTTAGTGTTAGCTTTAGGTTATGTTTAAGGGTTAGGGATTGAGCTAAGATTTGCACTAGGATGAGGTTTAGGATTAGAGTCATGGTTAGGGTCAGGGCTAGCATTAGCATTAGGGTTAGTGTTAGGGTTAGGGTAATGGACAGAGTTAGAGGTAGGCTTTGGCTTATGGTTATGGCTAGTTTTAGCATTAGTTATATGGCTAGGTCTAGTTTAGTGTTAGGTTTTCGGTTAGAAAAAGGTTTTGAGCTAGGGTTTTTGTTAGGGTAAGGGTCAGTGTTTGGGTTACGGTTAGGTTTATGAGTAGATCCTGCATTAGGACTAGAGTTAGGTCTAGGGGTAGAGTTAGTGTTTGGGTTAGGTTAAGGGTTATTGTTAGGGCTAGGGCAAGGTTTTTGTTTTCGGCTAGGGCTACAGTTATTGCTAGATGAAGGATTAGGTGTAGATCTAGATCTAGTGTTAGGGTTATGTATAGGTATAGGGTTACAGGTAGCACCAATGTTAGGGGTCTGTTTAGGGCTAGGGTCAGGTTTAGACCTATGGTTAGTATTAGGGTCAGAATAAGGGTCAGGGTTATATTTAGGGTTTTGGATCGGGCTAGAGCTAGATTGAGAGCTAGTGTTAGGACTAGTAATAGAGTTAGGGTTTGGGTTAAGCTAAGGATTAAGTTAAAACTAGGTAGCTTTAGGGTTAGAGTTTGGCTTAGGGTATGGGACAGGGTTAGTGCTAGGGGTAGGGCTTGGGTTAGGGATAGGCTTAGGGTGAGGGTTAGCATTAGGGCCAGGGTTAGTGTTAAAGCTAGTGTTAGGGCTCGGATTAGGGCTATGTTTTGTGTTAGCCTTAGGTCTACGGCTAATGTAAGAACTAGGGTTAAAATTGGGGCTAGTTTTAGGGTTATTGTTATGTCTAGGTCCAGTATTAGGTTAGCTTTAGCATTAGGGTTATGTTTAGGAAAATGGATAGGTTAGGGTTAGGGAATGTGTTAGGGTTAGGCTGAGGGTTAGCATTAGGGTTAGGGTTCGGGTTAGGGAATTGGAAAGGGTTAGAGCTAGGGTTAGGGCTAGGGTTTTGGTTAGGATTAGGGCTAGGTTTAGGGTTAGGTTTAGGGTTAGTGTAAGGATTAAAGTTAGGGTTAGGTTTAGGGTAAGGGTTAGAGCTACATTTAGGTTTAGAGCTAGGGTTAAAGCTAGGGTTTGGGCTCAGATTAGGGCTAGGTTTTGGGTTTTGTTAGGGCTAGTGTTAGTGATATGGCTAATGTAAGAACTACGGTTATGATTGGGGCTAATTTTAGGGTTACAGTAAGGACTAAGTCTAGTTTTAGGATTAGGTTTAATTTTAGGTTGATGTTTTGAGCTACAATTAGTGTAAGGTTCAGAGTCAGGTTCAGGGTTAGTTTTAGGTTAGGGATAGGACTTGAATTAGGGATAGGCTTAGGGCTAGATGAAGGGTTAGGATTTGGTTTAAGTTAAGGATTAGGGTTAGTGCTATATCTCAGTTATGTTTTAGGGCTAAGGCTAAGGTTATGGTAAGGGATAGGGTTAGAACTAGAAATAGGGCCAGGCAAGAATTAGATTTAGTCTTAAGGCTAGGGTTAGGATTAGGGTTAGGGCTAAACTAGGCCTAGGAATAGGTCTAGGATTGGTGTTAGGGTTAGGCCTAATTTTAGGGTTATGTTTAGGGTTAGATTTAGGATTAGGTTTAGGGGAAGAGATGGTGTTATAGCTAGGTTTAGGGCTAGGGCGATGATTAGAATTAGGTTTAGGGAGAGGGTTAGGATTGGGTTAAGATTAGGGCTAGATTTGGTGTTAGGATGAGGGCTAAGGCTTTTGTTAGTTTTAGGGAAAATTTTAGGGATAGGGATAATCTCAGGTTTAGGGTTATGGCTATGGGTAGTTATAGCTTAGTTTCATGGCTAGGTCTTGTATAAGGGTTGTGTTTAGGGAAAGGATCAAGTTTAGAATTAGGTGTTTTTTAAGGTCAGCTTCAGGTTTCGGTTATGGGTTAGGTTAAGTTTTAGTGTTAGGGCTCAAATTAGGGTTTGGGTTAGAGTTAGGTTTAGGGTAATGGATAGGTTTAAATTTAGGATTCAGGTTAAGATTAGGATAATGGGTATGGTTAGGGATATTTATAGGGTTAGGGTTAGGCCTAGGGTTAGCATTTGTGTTATGGTTATTGTTAGGGTAATGGATAGCATTAGAGCTAGGGTTAGTGCTAGTGTTTTGGTTAGGATTAGGGCTAGAGTTAGGGTTAGGGTTAGGGATAGGACTAGGGTTAGTGTTTGGGTTAGGTTTATGATATAGGTTAGGTTTTAAACTAAGGTTAGTGCTAGGGTGAGAGTTAGGTTTAGTGTTATGTCTAGGGTTAGATTTCCAATTAAGGTTAGGGTTAGAGTTAGGGTTAGGGCTAAGGTTACCTTTAGAGTTAGGTTAATGGATAGGATTAGATGTGAAGTTAGGGTTAGGGGTAGTTTTAGGTTTAGGGTTACTGTTAGGATTTGGGCTAGGTTTAGTTAGAGTATAGTTTAGGATTTGATCTAGGGTTAGGGCTATGATGAGATTTAGGTTTAGGGTTAGGTCTAGGATTAGGTTTACAGTTAGAGTTAGAGCTAGGGTTATCATTAGGTTTAGGGTTAGGTCTAGGATTAGGTTTACAGTTAGAGTTAGAGCTAGGGTTATCATTAGGTTTAGGGTTAGGTTTATTGTAATGGATAATTATAGAGATCGTATTAGGGTTAGTATTAACATTATGATTAGGGCTAGGGTTAGCGTTAGGTTTAGGAATAGGGCTAGGGTTATGTTTAGAGTTATGGTTAGGGTTTTAGTTAGGTTTAGGTCTAAGTTGAGGGTTAGGATTAGCATGAGGGATACCATTAGGGTTAGGGTTATGCTTAGGGCTAGGTTTAGGCCTAGGATTAGGGCTAGATTTTGTGTTAGGTTTAGATCTAGGGTTAGGGCTATGGGTATTTAAGGACTAGGGTTATGGTTAGGGTTATGGCCAGGTCTAGTGTTAGGTTTGTGTTTTGGTTAGGGTCAGTTTTAAAGTTAAGGTTGTGTTAGTGTCAGGGTTTGCATTTGGATTAGGATTATGGTTAGGGATAGAGCCTAAATTAGGATTGGTTAGATCTAGATGTTGGGTTTGTGTTTGGGTTAGGTTAAGGGTTATCATTAGGGCTAGGGCTAGGTTTGTTTAGGTTGTGGGTGAGAGATATGGCTAGAATTAGTATTAGGTTTAGGTATAGGTTTACAGGTAGGGCTAATGTTAGAGTTTGGTTTATGGTTAGGGTCAGGGTTATGGTTAGTGTTTGGGTTATGATTATAACTAGAATGATGGCTAGGATTAGGACTAGTAATAAAGTTAGGATTTTGTGTTAGGCTAAGGATTAGGGTTAGGACTAGGGTTAGCATAAAGGTTAGAGTTTGGCTTAGGGTAAGGGATAGGATTAGTTCTAGGGTTAGGGTTAGGATTAGGTTAAGGTATAGGTTTATTGCTAGTGCTAGTGTTAGGGTTCGGTTTAAGGTTAGGGTCAGGTTTAGACCTACAGTTACCGTAGGGTCAGAATAAGTGTCAGGTTTGGGTTATGGTTAGAACTAGAATGAGGGCTAAGTTTAGGACTACTAATAGGTTTAGGTTTTGGATTAAAGTAAGGTTTAAGGTTAAGACTAGTGTTATCATTAGGGTTAGCATTAACATAGGGTAAGGGATAGGGTTAGAACTAGGGTTAGGGCTAGGTTTAGGGTTAGGGTTAGGGCTAGTGTTAAAGTTAGTGTAAGGGTTAAAGCTAAGGTTAGGTCTCAGTTTACAGCTAGGTTTTGGTTAGAGTTAGGGCTAGGTTTAAAGTTACACCCAATGTACAGACTAGGGTTATGATTTGGGCTAATTATAGGATTAGGGGCTAAACTAACTGGAAAACTGACCCTGACATAATCCTAAATTTAACACTCGGCATAGCCCTAACCCTAACTCAAACCCTAAACCTAACCATAAGCCTAAACATAACCATAGCCCTAATCCTAACCCTAAACCAAAATCTAACTCTAAACCTAACCCTATATCTAACCCTATCCATTACCCTAACCATAAACCTAACCTTAATGATAACCCTAGCCCTAACCCTAACCCTAACACTAACTCTACCATAATCCTATCCCTAGACCTAACCCTAAAACTAACCCTCTCCCTAGCCATAACCGTAGCTCAAACCCGAGCCCTTACACTAACCATAACCCAAAACTAACCCTAGTTTTAAACCTAACCCTAACCATAACTCAAGACCTATTCCTAACCTTAACCCTGGTTCTAACCTAAGCTCTAATCCGACCCACTAATATAACTATAACCCTTACCCTAATGCTAACCCTAAGCCTAAACCTAACCCTATAGCTAATGCTAACCCTATCAATTACCCTAAACCTAACCTGAACCCTAAACTAAACACTATCATTACCCTACCTCTAACCCTAATGCTAATTCGAGCCCTAAACCTAAATCCTAACTTAAACCAAGCCTTAACCTTGACTCTAACCTTAAAATTTCCCCTAGCCCTAAACCTGACCCTTACCCTAACCCTAAACCTTACACTAGTTGTAGAACTAAACTTAACCCTAAATTATCTTTAACCATAACCCTAGATCTGATGTTAGCCCTAGCCCTCATCCCAGCCCTAAACCTAAAAAAAAACAACCCTAGCCCTCATCCTAGCCCGAAACCTAGCCTTAATAATAACCCTAACTCTACACCTATCCCTATCCCTACTCTAACCCTAACCCTACTTCTAAACATAGGTATAACACCATCCCTTATCTTAACATAAAACTAACTGTAACCCTACTGCTAGACCTAAACTAAACACTAACTCTAGCCCTAATCCTGGCCTTAACTTAACCCTTATATAAACCCTAACCCTAATCCTAGCCCTAAGACAAACTCTAACTCTCACACTAGGCCTAGTCCTAGTTCTAACCCTATCCCTTACCGTAACACTAAACCTAGCCCTAAGCCTAGACCTAACCCTTTCTCTATCCTTAGTCCTAGCCTAACCCTAAATCTAAGCCTAACTCTAAATATAACTGTAACCATAAGGATAAGCATAAAAGTAGACCTAACCCTAATACTCATCATAAAACTAGTGCTAACCCTAACCCTGGAACTCAAACAAAACCGAGCAATAAACCTAACCCTAAACCTCAACTTAAAACAAATCCTAAATTACATCTAGAACAAATCCTAGCCCTAATTTGAGTCCTAACCCTAATCTTAAAACTTACCCTGACCCTGACTTACAAGCTAAAACTCACCCTAGCTCTAAAACACCACTCCTACCTTAAACCAAACCCTAACAGTAAACCCAGCCCTAATTTGTGTCCTAATCCTAAAACTAACCCTGTCCCTGACTCCTACCTAACAATAACCCTAACTCTGAATTCATCCTAACCTTAAACCTAACCATAAACAATAATCTTAAACACTAACCCTAAATCTAACTTAATTGTAATCCTGATTCTTTCATTATTCATTGCCCTAACCCTAGCCCTAATGCTAACCCAAAAACTAGCCAGAATCTGAGCCCTAATTCTACCTTTAACACTAACTCTAACCCTAACAATAACCCTTAACCTAATGCAAAGTCTAACCCTACCCCTAGACATAAACCTAGTCCTAATTCTGGCTTTAACCTTAACCCTAATGCTAACCTGAACATGGACCCTTCATTTAACACTAAGCTAACTCTAAACCTGACCCTAACTGAAAATCTAAACCTAACACTAGACCTAGCCATAACCCTAACCCTACAACTAGCCCTAATCATAATCATAGCTCTTACATTACCCATAGCCCTAACCCTACACCTTAACCTAACTCAAAACCTAGAGTGAATCCTAGGCCTAAACCTAGCCCTAGGTGCAACACTAACCCTAACCCTAGCCCTAATCCTAATCCTAATCCTAAATGTAGCCTTAGTCCTAAATTTACTCAATGCCTAACTCTTTCCATAAATATAAACTTAGACTTATCCCTAACTCTAACCCTAACCCTATCCCTAACACTAAACTTAACCCTATCCCTAAACCTAACTCTGAACATACACATTACACTAACCCTATAACTAACCCTATTGATAACCCTAGCCATAACCCTAAACCTAACCCTAACCCTAACTGGAAAACTAACCCTAGACCTAACACTAAACCTAACACTTGCCATAGCCCTAACTCTAGCTCAAACCCTAATCTGTACTAGAAACCTGAACCTAACCATGCCTTCACCTTAACCCTAAAACTAAATCTAACCCTAAACCGAAACCTAAACTTACATCTAACCATATCCGTTATCCTAACCCTTAACCTAAGCCAATGATAAACGTAGCCCTAACCCTAACCCTAACCCTAAACCTACTGTAATCTTATCCCTAGACCTAATGCTGAACCTAACCCAAAACTTAGCCCTTGCCCTATCTCTGGCTCAAACAATAATCCTTATGGAAAACAAACCCTAGCCCAAACCCTAACCCTAATCCTAGCCCTAATCCTAACCGTAAACATAGCCCAAATCCTAGCTCTACTCTATCCTTAACCTAACCATAACCATAAACCTAATGCTAACCCTAGCTCTAATAACTTTAAATCTACCTTTATCCCTAGCTCTGATTCTAACCTGAACCCTCAACCTAGCCCTAACACTTACTAAATCCATGAGCCTTACCCTTAACCTAACGGTAAGAAAAAAAACTAAGCCTAACACTAAGCCTAAACCTAGCCCTAAACCTAATACTAACACGAACCCTTGACCTAACCCTAAACCTAACTCTAGCCTTAGCACTAGATTAAACCCTAACTCATATCCTCATCTTAACCCTAACTCTAACCCTAGCCTTAACAATAACCCTAACCCTAACTCTAGCCATAATCCTAAACATAATCCTAGCCCTAAACATAGCTCTAAATTGATCAATTACCCAAACAATAACCATAAACCTAATGCTAACCCTAGGCCTAACCCTAACCCTATCCATTAACCTAAACCTAACATGAAGCCTAAACCTAACCTGAAGCCAAAACCTCACCCTATCCCTTACACTAACCCTAACTCTAACCCTAATGCTAATTTGAGCGCTTACCCTAAACCTCAACCTAATCCAAACCCAAACCTGCCTGACCATTATAATACCCCTCGGTGTAAACCTGAACCTTACCCTAAACCTAACTCTGAATATAGACCTAGCCATGAACCTTACCTTAAAACTATCCCTAACCATAACCCTATACCTGATATTAGCCCTAGCCCTAATTCTTGCCATTACCCTAACACAAATGCTTGCCTTCATTCTAGCCCTAAACCTAGTCTTGATCCCAACCCGAACCCTAACTCTAGCCCTATCCCTAAATTTATCCCTCGCCCTATATCTGAATCTAGATATAACCCCAACCCTTCCCCTAAATCTAACCCTAACTCTAACCCTAGATTTAAGCCTTACACTAATCCTAGACCTGATCCTAGCCCTAATTTAGCCCTAAACCTAATCCTAACTCTTGCACTAATACTAACTCTATCTATAGCCCTAGCCCTATTCCTAGTTTTAACCTTATCCTTTACCATAACCCTAACATTTGCTCTACACTTAGCCCTAAACCTAGCCCAAGTCCTAACCCTAGATCTAACCATAACTCTAAATCTAACCCCAACCCTAAACCTAAACCTCACAATAAATCAAGCCCTAACACTAATGCTAATCCTAAAACTAGCCCTAACCTAGTCCTAGCCTTAAAATAATCGAGCTATAGCCCTAACTCCAACCCTTAACATAAACCAAAACTTAACCCACACCTAGCCCTAACCCGAGCCCTAATTCAAATCCTACCCTAACCCTAAAACTAACCTTGACCCTGATTCTGACCTTAGCACTAACTATAGCTCTCCGATCACCCTAAAATTATACCTAACCATAAAACTACACCTACCCCTAACCCTAACCCTAAAAGTAGCCCTAATCACAACCCTAGTTCTTACATTAATCATAGCCCTAATCCTAGTCCTAACCTAACCCAAAACCTAGCACTAATCTGATCCCTTCGCCTGTTTTACTCCTAACCTTAACCAGAGCCCTAACCATTACCCTAAACTTAACCCTAACACTAAAACTTGCCATAACCCTAAACCTAACCCTAGCCTTAATCCTAACCATAATCCTAGCTCTAAACCTAGCTCTAGCCCTATCCATTACCCTAACCATAACCCTAAACCTAATGCTAATTTTAGGATAACCCTAACCCTATCTCTAACCCTAACTTTGTCCATTACCCTAAACCTAACCTGAAACCTAAACATAAACATAAACATTACCCTAACCTTAATACTAACCCTAACACTAATGAAAGCCCAGATCCTAAACCTTAACCTAACTCAAACCTTAATGATGAGAGTGACCTTATAAAACCTATCTCTAAACCTGACCCTAAACCTCAACCTAAACCTTACACTAGAACTAGCCATAAACCTAACCCTAAAACTAAACCATAAACCTAGACCTGACATTAGTGCTAGCACTAATTCTAACTATAACCCTCACACAAAACCTAACGCTAATCCTAGCCCCAAACCTAGCCCTAATCCTAGCCCTAAACCTAGATTTAATACTAACCCTAACCCCAACCCTAGCCCTAACCCTATTTTGTACCTCGCCCTAAACCTAGCTATAACATCATACCTTACACTAATCCTAATCCTAACCCTAGCGCTAAACGTAGGCCTCGCCCTAACACTAACCCTAGTGCTAATCCTAGCACAAATTTAGTCCTAAACCTAACCCTAACTGTAACCCTAACCCTATCTCTCACCCTAGCACTAACCCTAGTTCTAAATCTCTCCCTTACCATAACACAAACCCTAGACCTAAACCTAGCCCCAACCCCATTCCTACTTTTGCCATAGCCCTATACCTAGACCTAACCCTAATCTCAATCAAACCCTAATCCTAAGTCTAAGCCTCACCCTAACACTAGCCCTAACCCTAATGCTAATTGGAAAACTAGCTCTAACCCTAGCCCTAGCAATCAAACAAAACCGAGTCATAGGCTTAATGCTAATTCTTAACCTAAACTAAAACCTAAGCTTATACCTAGCCCTAACACTAGCCCTAGTACTAACCCTAACTCTAGAATTTACTCTAACCCTAACTCAGACCCTAACAATAACCCTAGCTCTAAACATCACACTAACACTAAACTTAAGCCGAACACTAGACCTAGCTCTACTCTTAACCCTAAAACTAGCCCTAATCGTAACACCAGTTCTTATATTAGCCATAGCCCTGTGCAAACAAAAGAGCTAGCTAAATCAGAGACCTAAAACTAGCTTTAAACATAACCCTAAACAAAACCTAGACCTATACCTAACCCTAGCTCTAACCCTCTCCTTTACCATAAGCCAAACCTTCACCCGAATGCTACCCTTGTCCTAACCCTAATCCTTAACCTACCCCAAATGATAACACTATTATTAGTCCTAAACCTAGCCCTCATTCTAGCTCTAACCTTAACCCAAATACTAACCCTAACCCTGACCCTTAATCTGACCCTAACTCTTACCCTAGGATTAAAACTGACCCTAACCCTAAACTGAACCCTAACACTAGCCCTATGGGTAACCCTATACATAAACCTAACCCTAACACTTGAACAAGAAAAAAAAACATACTCCAAAATATCATGATAACTCTAGCTCTAGACCTAAACAAAAACATAGCCTTAGCCTTAACAATAACTCTTAAACTAACCGAAACACTACCTCTACATGTAGACCTAAACCTAGTCCTAATTCTGGCAATAACCCTAACCCAACCACTGTCCCTTTCTCTAACACAAATCTTAGCTCTAAATTTTATGCTAACCCAAAATCTAGCCATAACCCTAACAATAGACCTAGCCCATAACCCTAACTCTAGGTCTTACATTACATATAGCCCTAATGTTAGCCCCAAACCTCACACAAAACCTAGCTCTAAGCGTAACCCTAACCCTAACCCTAGACCTAATCCTAACCCTAACCCTTGCCTTAACCCTAACCCTAGCTCAAACAATAACCCTTGCCCAAATATAAATCTAGACCTAACCCAAAACTAACCCTAACCCTAGTCCTAATCCTAACCATAACCAAGGCCAAACCCTAGTTCTAACTCTATCCATTTACCTAAACATAACCCAAACCTAATGCTAAACCTAGCTCTAAACTTAACCCTAACCCTAAAACTAAATGTCACACTAACCCTAACGATTGTCCTAGCCCTAACCATAGAGCAAACCCTAACACTTACCCTAAACCTAACCCTAACACTAACACTAGGCTTAACCCTAACCCTAACCCTAACCCTAGCCCTAATCCTAACCACATAACCCTAGTCCTAAACCTATCCATTACCATAAACATAAGCCTAATCCAAAAGCTAACCCTAGGCCTAACTCTAAACCTATCCCTAATACTAACCCTATCCATTTCCTAAAACTAACCTGAACATTAAACCTAACCTTATTAATTACTCTAACCCAATCCCTAACCCTAATGCTAAATCAAGCCCTAAACCTAAACCATAACCTAAACCAAACCCTAGACACTTACCCTAACAATACAACTAACTTTAAACCGCACCCTTTCCAAAACCTAACCCTTACAATAGACCTAGCCATAAACCTAACCTTAACACTATCCCTAAGCGGAACCCTAACTGACATTAGACATAGACCTAATTCTTGCCCTAAACCTAACACAAACCCAAGCCCTCATCCTAGCCCTAAACCTAGACTTAATCCTAACCTGAACCCTAACCCTAGTCCAATCTGTAATTTCAACCCTCGCCCTAGTTCTGAACCTAGGTTTAACCACATCCCTTCCCCTAACCCTAATCCTAACCCTAATCCAACACTAACACTAACACTATCCATAACCCTAACCCTAACACTAAACCTAGCTCTAATACTAGCCCTAATTTACTGCTAATTGTAACCCTAACTCTAACCCTACCCCTAATACTAACTCTAAATCTTGCCCCAGACCTATTTCTAGTGCTAACTCATCTGTTACCATAACCCTAACACTAGCCCTAACCTAACCACTAAACCTAACCCAAGTCCTCACCCTAGATCTATCTATAACTCTAAATATAATCCTAAAACTGATCATCACCCTACCACTAGCCCGAACACTATCGCTAATCCTAAAACTAGTTCTAAACCTAGCTGTAGCTCTAAAACAAAACTGAGCTCTAGCCGTAACCCTAACACTAACCTAAGAGTAACCTCAGACCTGACATTAGACCTAGTCCTAATTCTTGCCCTAACCCTAACACAAAACCTAACCCTACACCTACCCATAACTCTAGCCTTATTTCTAGTGTTATCCCTAACCCTAAATCTAACACTGACCATGACTCTCACCCTAACACTAACCCTATTTCAAATCATCAATCTAATCATAACCTAACCCTAACACTAGACCTAGCCCTAAACCTAACCCTAAAACTAGACTTAATAGTAACCCTAGTTCTTATATTAGCCATAGTCCTACACTATCCCTAACCTAATCTAAAACCTAGAGTTAGTTTTAAAGCTAGGTTTAGGGCTCAGATTATGGCTAGTTTTGGGATTAGAATTATGGCTAGCGTTAGGGCAATGAATAACCATAAACAATAATCTTAAACACTAACCCTAAATCTAAAAAAATTGTAATCTTGATTCTTACATTACTCATTGCCCTAGGCCTAAAACTAGCTCAATCCCTAACCCTTACACTTAATCTAACCCTAATATTAACCCAAGGTCAAAAACTAAACTTAACCCCAGCCCTAATCCTAACCTTAACCCAAGCCCTAAACCTAGCTTGAACCCTACCCATTAATCTAACCCTAAACTTAACCCTAATGATGACACTAAACCTAAAGTTAAACCTACCCTAACCCTAAACGAAATTAACCCTAGAACTAACTGTGAACCTAACCCTAACCCTAAACCTAAGCTAGCTCAAATGATAACCCTAATTCTAAACGTAAACCTAATGCTAACCTAAACCTAACACTACATTTAACCTGACATCTAAACCTATTAACCTAACCCTAATGATAACCCTAGCCCTAACTGTTACACTAACTATAATCATAACTGTAGACCAAACCATAAATTAATCTTAGCCATATCAAAAATCCTAGCTCAAACCGTATACCATACCCTAAACCTAATCATAAGTGTAACCCTCGCCCTAAACCTGATCCTAATGCTAACTCTAGCCCTAATCCTAACCTTTATCCTACCCCTAACCCTAGGTATAAACCTATAAATTACCCTAATGCTAACCCTAGCTCTACACATTACCCTATACCTAAACCTAATCCTAACACTAGACCTAAACCTAAACCTATCACTAACCCTAACCATATCCATTACCTTAAACCAAACCTAACCCTAAACCTAACACTACCCATTACCCTAACCCTAATTCTAACCTTAATGCTAATTTGAGCCTTAACCTAACACAAACTTAACCTAACACAAACCCAAAGCCTGACCCTGACACTAATAATACCCCAGGTCTTAATCTGACACTTTCCCTAAAAGTAACACTTTAATTTGACCTTGCCATAAACCTCATCCTAAAAATATCACTAACTATAAACCTAGACCTGACATTATTCATAGCCCTAATTATTGCCCTAAACCTAACACAAAACCTAGCCCTAATCCTAGCCTTAAATCTAGCCTTAATCCTAAACCTTACCATAACTCTAGCCCTAATCCTAAAGCTAATCATAAAACTAGCCCTAAGCCTAACCATAGCACTAAAACAAAACCAAGCAACAGGCCTAACACTAACCTTAACTTAAACCAAACCCTAGCACTAGATCTAACCCTAGCCCTAATTCAAGTCCTAATCATAATCTTAAAAATAACCCTGTTCCTGACTTATATCCTAACACTCATCCTAGTTCAAAACACCACCCTAACCCTAAACCTACCGTAATCCTATCCCTAGACTTAACCCTAAACCTAGCCCTAAACCTATCTCAAAACCTAAACTTTATGCTAAACATAACCCTAAACCTAACCCTAAACCTAGTTCTAACACTAAATCTAATCCTAACTCAAGGCATATATGTAAACATAACTATAGTTCTAAACCTATCAATTACCCTAACCATAAACCTTACCCTAATGCTAACCCTAAGCCTAACCCGAGCCTTATCTCTAATGTGAACTGGATCAATTACCCTAAATCAAACCTGAACCTTAAAACATACCCTAACTATACCCTAACCCTAACCCTAATGCTAATCTGAGAACCTGAATACTTACCTAAGCCAAATGTAATCCTAATATTTCCCTGAGCTCTAAACCTGACCCTTACCCTAAACCTAACCCTTACACTAGTCGTAGCCATAAGCCTAACCCTAAAAATATCTTTAACCATAACCCTAGACCTGATATTAGCCCTAGCACCAATCCTAGCCCTGAGTCTAAAGTGACCACTATCCCTCATCCTTGCCCTAAGACTAGCCTTAATCATAACCCTAACTCCAAACCTAGCCCTAACCCTAACTCTCACCTTCACCCTATGTCTAAACCTACCTATAACACCATTCTTTACCCTAAACTTAAACCTAACCCTATTCCTATCACTAGGCCTTAGCTAAACACTAACCCTAGCCCTAATCCTAGCACAAATTTAACCCTTTACCAAAACCTAAATCTAATTTTAGCCCTATCACTAACTCTAACTCTCACACTAGCCCTAACCCTAATGCTAATCCTAAAACTAGCCCTAACCATAGCCCTAGCCCTAAAACAAAACTGAATGATAGACCTAACCCTAAACCTTAACATAAACCAAACACTTACCCTAACCCTAGCCCTAATTTGAGTTTTAATCTGAACACTAAAAATAACCCTGACCCTGACTCTGACCATAGCACTAACCCTAGCTCTAAACATAACCCTAATCCTAAACCTAAACCTAACACTAGACATAGCCCCAATCCTAACCCTAAATTTAGCCCTAAACATAACCCTGGTACTCACATTAGCCATAACCCTAACTCTAGCACTAACTTAACACAAACCTAGCCCTAATCCAAGCTGTAACCCATGATTTAACCCTAATCCTAACACTAACCCTAGCCCTATTCATAAACATAACCCTAGCCCTAAACCTAGCTCGAACACTATCCATTGCCATAAACATAACCCTAACTCTAATGCTAAACCTAGTCCTAAACCTAACCCTATCCCTAATTCTAATGCATTCCATTACTCTAACCCAAACCTAGACTCTAAACCTCACCCTATCATTAACCTAAAACTAAACATAATGCTAATTTGAGCCCTAACTTTAAAACTTAACCTTTCCCAAACCCTAACCCAGACCCTGACTGTACAAATATTCCTAGCTCTAAACCTGACCCTAACGCTAAAACTAACCCTTACATTATACGTAGCCATAAACCAAACACTAAAACTATCTTTAATCATAACCCAAGACCTGATATTAGCCCTAGCCTAATCCTATACCTAAACATAAAACAAACCCTAGCCCTCATTCTAGCCCTAAACATAGCCCTAATCATAACCCTAACCTTAACCATAGCCCTAACCTAATTCTAACACTCACCCTCGCACTAAACCTAGATATAACACCATCCCTTACCCTAAACTTAATCCTAACCCTAACCCAAACACTAGACCCAAGCTGAACACTAAACCTAGCCCTAATCCTAGCCCTAATTTAACCCTATCCCTAATTCTAACACTAACCATAGCCCTAAGACTAACTCCACCTCTCACACTAGCCCTATACCTAGTTCTAACCATAGCCCTTAACTTAACCCTAACTCTAGCCCTAAACCTAGCCATAAACCTAGCCATAACACTTGCCTAATACTTATTTCTACTCCTAACCCTAGATCTAACTCTAACTCTAACACTAACCCTAAGCCTAAGCATAATATTAATACTAGCACTAACCCTAACACTAATCATGAAACTGGCCCTAACCCTAACCCTAGCAGTAAAACAAAACCGAGTAATAGCCCTAACACTAAACCTTAACTTAAACCAAAACCTAATACTACACCTAGAACTAACCCTAGCCCTAATTCGAGTCCTATCCTTAACCTTAATACTAACCCTGACTCTGACTCATATCCTAACACTCACCCTAGCTCTAAACAACACCCTAACATTAAACGAAACCCTTACAGTAACCCTGCCCTTATTTGGAGTCCTAACCCTAACTCTAAAACTAACTCTGACCCTGACTATTAACCTAACACTAACACTCGCTCTAAATACCACCCTAACCTTAAACCTAATCCTAACACTAGAGGTTTAACCCCTAACCATAACCCCAAAATTCACCCTAATTGCAACCCTAGTTCTTACATTAGCCGTTTCCTAGCCCTAAACCTAACACAAAACTAGCCTTAATCGAAGCCCTAAACCTAGCTTTAACCTAATCCTTGCCCTATTCCAAGCCCAAACCCTAGCTCTAACCCTATCCCTTACCTTAAGCCAAACCCTAACCCTAATGCTAACCCTAATCCTTAACCTAACACAAACCCTAACCCTATTACTAGTCCTAACACTAGCACTCATTCTAGCTCTAACCATAACCCAAATCCTAACCCTAACCCTGAACCTTATTCTGACCCTAAAACTAATCGTAAGTCTAAACCTGTACCTAACCCTAAACTGAACCCTAAAAGTACCCCTTCTGGTAAACTTATACCTAAACCTAACCCTAACACTAGCCCTAGAACTAAGAATAACTCTAACTCTCACCCTAGCCCTATACCGAGTTGTAACACAATCCCTTACCATCACCCTAATCCTAGCCCTAAACTTAGCCCTAACCCTAGCCCTATCCTTCACCCTAGCTCAAACCCTAGATCTAAACCTAAGTCTAAATCTAACCCTAAACCTAAGCCTAAACCTCACACCAACACTATACATAACCCTAACACTAATCCTAAAACTAGCCCTAACCCTAACCCTAGCCCTAAAACAAAACTGAGTCATAGCCCTAATCCTAACCCTTAACCTAAACCAAACACTAACCTTACACCTAGCCCTACACCTATCTCTAATTCCAGTCCTAAATATAACCTGAAAAGTAATATGGACACTGACTCTGACCCTAACACCAAATCTAGGTCTAAATAGTGTCATAACCATAAACCTAACCCTAACACTAGCCCTAAGCCTAACCCTAACCCTATAACTAGCGCTAATCATAACCCTACTTTGTACATTACACGTAGCCTTAACCCTAGCCCTAACTTAACCCAAAACCTAGCCTTAATCCAAGTCCTAAATCTAGCTTTAACCCTAAACTCAAACCTAACCCTCACCTAAACAAAAGCCTGAATCCTATACATATCCCTAGCCCTAAACTTAGGTCTAACCCTATCCATTACCCTAATGATAACCCTAACCCTTTTGCTAAACATTAGGCCTAACCTTAACCCCATCCATTACACTAAACCATATCTAAACCCTAAACCTAACTCTGTCATTAACCCTAACCCTAAACCTAATGCTAATTCAATCCCTAAACCTTACCTCTAACATAAAACAAACCCTAAACTTGAACCTGACCCTAATAATAACCCTAGTTCTAAACCTAACCCTTACCCTAAACCTAACCCTTACATTGGACCAAGCCATAAACCTAAAACTAAATCTATCCCTAACTGTAACCATAGACCTGGCATTAGCCATAGCCCTAATACTTGCCACAACCCTAATACAAACACTAGCCTTCATTCTAGCCCTAAGCCTAGGCTTAATCATAACCCTAACACTAACCTTAGCCATAACCCTAAAACTAAATCTCGCCCTAGCCCAAAACTGAGCTATAAACCACTCCCTTACCCTACATGTAACCCTAACTCTAACCCTAACCTGTGGTCTAAACCTAAAACTAACCCTAGCCCTAATTTAGCCCTATCCCTAAAAATAACATTAGCCCTAGCCCTACAACTAACTCTAACTCTCACACTAGCCTATCACTAGTTCTAACCCTATCCCTTACCATAACCCTAGCCCTAACCCTAACCCTAGTCCTAACCCTTGCCCTATCCTTAGTCCTAGCCCTAACCATAGATCAAATCTTAACTCTAAATCTAACCCTAGTTTGAAGCTAGCTGTTTCAAACTTCACACACTCAATCAGTTCTCTGTGGGCACTCTCTGCTTTGTTCCTTGTGAATATAGCTCAAAGCTGAAGCATGAAAATCAAGTTTATCTGAGAGTACTTTAGGAGAGAGGAGGGGAAATATAAATATATTGAAATACCTTCCCTAATTATTTGGTCATATTTCTTTGATACTGTGCAGGATTCATCTACTAGCTTGACCTACTAGATTCCCAATTTTGGAACTTCTATGATCATAGGCTCTCTAAACAGCTTAGCATTAGGGTTGAGGATAGAGTCAAATATAGCATTAGAGTTACAATAAGATTTGTTCAAATTTATTTGATACTGGGCAGTATTCATCTTTTCCTTATCCTTGTTAAGTTCCCCAATTTTGGACCTTCTCAGTTCAAGTGTTCACTGACGGGAAGGGTTCACTTCCTTTTGATCTCTATGGGTAAATGGAAATGGAAATGGAGCTCAAATCAAACAGTTTTGGTGCTAGCTGCTTCAAACTTCACATACTCGATCAATTTCCTGTTGTTACTCTCTGATTTCTTCCTTGTGAATGTTTCCCAAAGCTGAAGCATGCAAAAAAAAAAAAAAAAAAAAAAAAAAAAAAAAAAAAAAAAAAAAACTTTATCTGAGAGCACTTTAGGAGACAAGAGGAAAATATGCATGTACTGAACTACATCCCCTAGTCATTTGGTCAGATTTCTTTGATACTGCACAGGATTCATCTGTTAGCTTGCACCACTAGTCTCCACAAGTTTGGAACTTCTATGATCAAAGGTTCTCTAAACAGGTTAGGGTTAGTTTTAGTTTTAGGGTTAGAGCTAGTGTAAGAGCGAGTGTTAGGGTTAGAGTTAGTTTTGTTCAAATTTCTTTGATGTTGGGCAGGAGTCATCTTTTACCTAGCCTTACTATGTTCACCAGTTTGGGGCCTTCTTGGTTCAAGGTTCACTGTCAGGAACAGTTTGAGTTTCAAGGTTTCACTTCATTTGAACCTATACAGATAAATGTAAATGGAGCTATAAATCAAACAGGGTTTCTGCTAGCTGCTTGAAACTTCACACACTCAATCTGTTCTCTGTGGGCGCTCTGTGGTTTCTTCCTTGTAAAAGTAGCTCTAAGCACAGTATGCAAAAACACCTTTATCCAAGAGCACTTTATGAGATATCAGGGAAATGTGCATGTCCTGAACTACCCCCCCCCCAATTATTTGGTCAGATTTGTTTGATACTGCACAGGATTCATCTACTAGCTTGCTGCCCTGGGTTCCCCAAGTTTGGAAATTTTATGATCAAAGCTCTATAAACAGGGTAGGTTTAGGATTAGTGTTAGATTTAGGACTAGAGTTAGAACTAGTGTTAGGGTTAGAGTGATTTTTGTTCAAATTTCTTTGATACTGGGCAGGATTTCTCTTTTACCTAGCCTTATTATGTTCCCCAGTTTGGGGCCTTCTAATTTCAATTGTTCACTGTCAGGAACAGTTTGTATTTTAAAGTTTCACTTCAAGTTGTCCTATATGGGTAAATGGAAATGGAGCTGATAATCAAACAGGGTTGGTGCTAGCTGCTTGAAATTTCACACACTCAATCAGTTCTCTGTGGGCACTCTCTGGTTTCTTCCTAGTGAAAGTTTTCCAAAGCCATGACAATGAAAAGAACATTATCCAACAGCACTTTAGGAAAAATACAGGGGAAATAGGCATGTACTGAAACACCTCCCCCAATTAATTTGTCAGATTTTGTTTTTTTATACTGGGTAGGTTTCATCAGTTACCTTGCCCTACGAGGCACCCCAAGTTTGGGTCTTCTATGATCAAAGGTTCTCTAAACAGGTTAGGGTTAGGGTTAGGGTTAGATTTAGGGCTAGGGTAGAATTAGTGTTGGGGTTAGAGTTAATTTTGTTCAAATTTATTTGATACCAGGGAGGATTCATTTTTTACCTAGCCTTACTATATTCCCCATGTTTGGACCTTCTCGGTTCATGGTTCGCTGTCAGAACAGTTTGTGTTTTAAGGTTTCACTTCATCTTGACTTATATGTGTAATCGGAAATGGAGCTGGATAACAAACAGGGTTGGTGTAAGCTGCTTGAAACTTCACACACTCAATCATTTCTCTTGGGCACTCTCTATTTTTTTTCCTTTTTAATGTAGTCCTATGCTGAAGCATGCAAAGCATAGGTTTAGGGTGAGGGCGATGTATAGGGCTAGGTTTAGTGTTAGGGTCAGAGTCAGGGTAAGGGTTAGTTTTAGGGTTAGGGCTAAAGTTAGGGCTAGGTGTAGGGTTAGGGTTGGTTTAAGTTAAGGTTTAGGGTTTGGGCTATGGCTCAGTTTTGTTTTAGGGCTATGGCTATTTTTAGGCCTAGATTTTGGATTAGTGTTAGGATTAGGGCTAGTGTTAGGATGAGGTTTAGGATTAGGGTTAGGGTTAGATTTAGATTTAGGTTTAGATTTAGGACTAGAGTTAGGGCTAAGTAAGGGTTCCAGAAGGGATAGGGTTAGAACTAGGGATACAGCTAGGAAGAGATTTAGTTTTAGACTTAGTACCAGGCTTAGGTTAGGGTTAGGGTTACAGCTTAATTAGGGCTAGGATTAGGGCTAGGGTTAGTGTTAGGGTTAGGCCTAGGGGTAAGCCTAAGTTTAGGGTTAGCATTTGGGTAAAAGTTAAGTTTAGGGGAATGGGTGGTGTTATAGCTAGCTTTAGGTCTAGGATGAGGGTTAGAATTAGGATTAGGGTTAGGGTTAGTGTTCAGGGTAGGATTAAGTTAGGTTTAGGGCTAGAAGAATGACTTGGGTTTCTGTTAGTTTTAGGGCTAGGACTAGTCTAGGTTATGGTTAGGGATAGTTTTAGGATTAGGTTATTCCTAGTTCTAGTGAGTTACATTTAGTGTAAGTGTCAGGTTTAGAGCTAGGAGTTTTATTAGGGTTATAGTCAGAGTTGGCATTTGGTTTAGGTTAATGTTTATGGTTAAGGCTTGAGTTAGTGGTCACTTTAGGTTTAGGGTTAGGGTAATGGATATGGTTAGGTTTCGGTTTCAGTTAAGGTTTAGGGTAAAGAATGGGTTAGTTTTATTGATAGTGTTAGGATTAGCATTAGGGTTAGGGTTATGTTTAGTGTAATGGATAGGTTTAGAGCTCAGGTTAGGGCTAGTTTATGGTTTGTATTAAGTATAGGATTAGGGTTAGGTTTAGGGATAGGGATAGGGTTTGGTTTAGGGTAAGTATTGAGGTTAGGGTAAGTGTTAGGGTTAGGGCTAGGGTTATGGTTAGGTTAGAGTAAAGATTAGTGTTTGAGCTAGGGTTAGAGCTAGGGAGAGGGTTAGGTTTAAGTTTAGGTCTAGAGTTATGTTTAAGGTTATGGTTTGGCTTAGGGTTAGGGTTATAGCTAGGTTTTAATTAGGGTTAGGTTTAAGTTTATGGTAATGGATAATATGAAATGTAGGGTTAGGGTTTTTGTTAGGGTATGGGTTAGGGCTAGTGTTAGGATTAGGTTTAATGTAAGGCTTAATGTTTCAGCTAGGGTTAGGGTTATTGCAACGTTTAGGTTTCGGGTTAGGTCTAGGGTTACATTTATGTTTAAAGTTAGGTTTAGTATTAGAGATAGGGTTATAATTAGGGTTAGTGTAAGGGTAATGGATAGGGTTAGAGCTAAAGTTTGGGCTAGAATTAAAATTAGGATTAGAGCTAGAATTAGGGTTAGGGTTTAGGATTGGGCTAGTGTGTTATGTTTAGAGAAAGGGTTTTCCTTTAGCTAGGGTTAGGTCTAAGGCATGGGTTAGGGTTAGGGTTAGTGTTAGGGCTATGATTAGGGTTAGGGTTATGCTTAGGACTAAGTTTCTGCCTCGGATTAGGGCTAGGCTTTATGTTAGGTTTAGGGCTAGGGTTAGAACTATGGGTAACATAAGAGCTTGGGTTTTGTTTAGGGCTAGTTTTAGGGTTAGGGTTATGGCTAGATCTACTGTTAGGTCTAGGTTTTGGGTTAGGGTCAGGTTTCGAGCTAGGTTTAGTGTTAAGGTAAGGGTCAGTGTTCAAGATAGGGTTATGGTTAGGGTTATAGCCCAAATTAGGACTAGGTTTGGGTCTAGGCATAGGGTTAGTGTTTGGTTTAGGTTAAGGCTTATTGTGAGGGCTATAGCTGGGTTTTTGTTTAGGTCTAGGGCTAGAGTTATAGCTATTTTTAGGATTAGTTTTAGGTCTAAGGCTAGTGTTAGGGTTAAATATAGATATAGGGTTACAGGTAGGGCTAGTGTTAGGGTTTGGTTTAGGGTTAGGGTCAGCTTTAGACTCAGGGTTAGTGTTAGAGTCAGAATAAGGATCAGGTTTAGGGTTAGAGCTAGAGAGGAGGGCTAGGTTTAGGACTAGTAATATGGTTAGAGTATAAGTTGGGCTAAGGATTAGGGTTAGTACTAGGGTTAACATTTGGGTTAGGGTTTGGCTTTGGGTAAGGGAAAGGGTTAGGGCTAGGGTTAGGGTAAGGGCTAGTGTGAGGGTTAATATTTGGGTTAAATCTAGGGTTAGGGCTTAAATTACGGGTAGGATTTGTGTTAGGGTTAGGGGTAGGGTTAGGACAATGACTAATGTATGAACTAGGGTTATGATTAGGGCTAGTTTTATGGTTAGGGTTAAAGCTAGGTCTAGTGCTAGGCAGAATTTAAGTTTAGGGTAATGTTTAGAGCTAGGATTAGTATTAGGGTCAGCATCAGGTTCAGGGTTAGTTTTAGAGTTAGGGTTAGGGTTAATTGTAGGGTTAGAGTATGGTTTAGAATAAAGGTTAGTGTTAGGGCTATGGCTTGGTTTTTTTATGACTAGGGCTAGGCGTAGTTCAAAATTTAGGAGTAGCATTATTGTTAGGACTATGTTAGAGGGTTGGTTTAGGCTTATGTTTGCAGTTAAATTTAGAGTTAGGTTTATATTTAGAGTTAAGATTAGGCTAGAACTAAGGATAGAACTAGCGATAGGGCTAGGGCAAGAGTTAGTCTTAGGGCTAAGGCTAGGTTTGGATAGGACTAAATTAGGGCTAGGATTAGTGTAGGCTTAGTGCTATTGTTAGGCCTAGGGTTAGGAGAATGGGTTAGGGTTAGGTTTAGGGTTATGGTTAGGTTTAGGGTAAGGGATGGGTTTATAGCTAGGTTTAGGGCTAGGGCAAGGGTTAGAATTAGGGTTAAAACTTGGGTTATGTTTTGGGTTAGGGCTAGGGCTAATTTCAAGTCCAGCATTATGGTTAAAGATAGTTTTAGGGTTAGGTTTATGGCTACATCTAGTATTATGGTAGGTTTAAGGTTAGGGTCAGGTTTAGAGCTAAGGGTATTATTAGGGTCAGGGTCACTATTAGTTTTTGGGATAGGTTAAGGTTTTAAGTTAGGGCTCGAATTAGCATTAGGGTTAAAATTAGGGTAATAATAGGGTAAGGTTTAGGTTTCAGGATAGGTTTAGGGTAATGAATAGGGTTATGAGTAGGGATAGGTTTACGTATAAGCCTAGGGTTAGCATTAGGGTTAAGGTTATGGTTAAGATAATGGATAGGGTTAGAGTTAAGTTTATGGCTAGGGTTATGGTTACAATTAGTGCTAGTGTTACACTTAAGGTTAGGGTTAGGGTTAAAGCTTTGGTTAGGGCAGAGATTCTGGCTAGGTTGTGGGTTCAGTTCAGGCTAGGGATAGGGTTAGGTCTAATATAAGTACTAAGGTTACAATTATGACTAGTTTTATGGTTAGGGTTAGGGTTAAGTCTAGTGTTAGATTTAGGGTTAGGGTTAGAGTGATGTTTAGAAGTAGGTTTAGGGTTAGGTCAGGGTCAGGGTTAGTTTTAGTTTTCGGCTTAAAACTCAAATTAGGGCTAAGGTTCGGGAAAGGTGTAGGGTTAAGGTTTGGTTTAGGTTAAGGGTCAAGGTTAGGGCTATGGCTTGGTTTTGTATTAGGGCTAGGGCTAGAGTTAGGACTGGTTTTAGGATTAGCATTGGGGTTAGGGCTAGTGTTAGGTTTAGGTTTAGGCTTATGTTTAGGGTTGGATTTAGATTTAAAATTACATCTAGGCTTAGGGCTAGGACTAAGAAAAGGTCTAGTGTTATGCCTAGGGTTAGAGCTAGGATTAGGGTTCCAGTAAGATATAGGGGTAGAACTAGTTTTAGGGCAAGGGTGAGAGTTAGACTTAGTCTTAGGGCTAGGTTAGGATTAGGGTTAGGAATACGAAAAAATTAGGGCTAAGATTAGGGCTAGGGTTAGTGTTAGGGTTAGGCCCAGGTTTATGGTTAGGAATATGATTAAGGCTATGTTTAGAGCTAAGAGCTAGGTTTTGTTTTAGGGTTAGGGTAGGATTATGGCTAGGGCTAATGTCAGGACTAGGGTTACCATTAGGGATATTTTTAAGCTTAGGGTTTTGGCCTGGTCTAGTGTAAGGGTTAGGTTTAGGGAAAGGGTCAGGTTTAGAGCTAGGGGAATTATTAGGGTCATGTTCAGAGTCAGGGTTTGGCTTAGGTTTGAGTTCAGGTTTAGTGCTCAAATTGGCTTTAGGATAGGGTTATTGTAATAATAGGGTTAGGTTTAGGTTTCAGGTTAGGTTTAGGATAATTGATAGGGTTGGGGTTAGTGATAGGGTTAGTGTTAGGCCTAGGGTTAGAATTAGGGTAAGGTTTATGTTTAGGGTAATGGATACAATAAGATTTTAGTTTAGGGCTAGGGTTATGGTTAGAATTAGGTCTTGAGATTGGGTTAGGGTGAGGGTTAGAACTAGGGTTTTGTTTACGGTTATGTGTAGCATAAGGGTTAGGTTATGAGCTATGGGTAGGACTAGAGCAAGGGTTAGGTTAAAGGTTAGGTCTAGGGATAGAATTACGGTAGTTTTAGGGTTAGAGTTAGGGTTAGGGCTAGGATTATCATTAGGGTTGGGGTTAGGTTTAGTGTAATGGATGTGGTTTTATTTAGGTTTAGATTTACGGTTAGGGTTACATTAAAGTTTATGGTTAAGGTTAGGGCTATGGTTATGTTTAGGTTTATGGTTAGGGTTAGGTTTTGAGCTAGGGTAAGGGTTATAGTGAGTTTAAGGTTAGGTCTATGTTTAGTTTTCTGGTTAGGGTTAGGGTTAAGGCTAGGGTTACCAATAGGTTTAGGGTTAGTTTTAGTGTATTTTGTAGGTTTATACCTAGGGTTAGTGCTAGGGTTAAGGTTAGAATTAGGGCTAGGGTTAGGGTTAGGTTTTGAGCTAAGGTAAGGGTTATAGCGAGTGTTAGGTTTAAGGCTAGGTCTAGGTTTAGTTTTCTGGTTAGGGTTAGGGTTATGGTTAGGGTTAAGGCTAGGGTTACCAATAGATTTAGGATTAGTTTTAGTGTATTTTGTAGGTTTATACCTAGGGTTAGTGCTAGGGTTAAGGTTAGAATTAGGGCTAGGGTTAGGGTTAGATTTGTGGATATTTCTAGGTTTATGTTTATGGTAAGTGTTAGGCTTTGACCTAGAGTTGGGACTAAGGCTAGGGTTAAGTTAGGATTAGGGCTAGGGTTAGGGTTAGGGTTATGCTTAGGGCTAGGTTAAGGCCTAGGATTAGCTCTAGGTTTTTTGTTAGGTTTAGGCCTAGGGTTAGGGTTGTGGGTAATGTAATATCTAGGGATATGAGTAGGGCTAGTTTTTGGGTGAGGGTTATGGCTAGGTCTAGTGTTAGGTTTATATTTTCGGTTAGGGTCAGGTTTAGAGGTAGGTTTACTGTTAAAGGCTGGTCAGTGTTCAGGTTAAAGTTATGGTTATAGCCAGAATTAGGACTAGGTTTAGGTCTAGGTGTAGGGATAGTGTTTGGGTTAGGGTAAGTGTTATTGTTAGGTCTAGGACTAGGTTTTTGTTTAGGTCTAGGGATAGAGTTAAGGCTAGATTTAGGATTAGATTTAGGTCTAAGGCTAGTGGTAGAGTTAGGTTTAGGAATAAGTTTATCGGTAGTGCTAGTGTTAGAGTTTGGTCTAGGGTTAGGGTCAGGATTAGACCTAAGTTTAGTGTTAGGGTCAGAATAAGGGTCAGGGTTAGCATTAGAGTTTGGGATAGGATTAGAGCTAAAATGAGGGCTAGGGTCAGAACTATTAATGGGGTTAGGATTTGGTTAGCCTAAGGATTAGGGATAGGTCTAGGGTTACCATTAGTTTTAGGGTTTTGCTTAGAGTAAGGGATAAGTTTAGAGCTAGGGTTAGGGTTAGAGGTAGGGTTAGGGTTAAAGCTAGGTTTAGAGCTTGGATTAGGGCTTGTTTTTGTTGTAGTTTTAGGGCTAGGGTTATGGCATTGGCTAATGTTAGAACTAGGGTTACAATTAGGTTTAGGGTTGGGGTTAGGGGAGGTCTAGTGTTAGGGTTAGGTTTAAGGTTAGGGTGATATTTAGAGCTAGGGTTAGTGTTAGGATATGAGTCAGGGTCAGGGTTAGGGTTAGGACTCGAATTAGCGATAGGGTTACTGTTAGGATTTGTTTAAGGTTAGGATGGGGTCTTGAGGTAGGGTGAGCATTAGGATATGAGTCTGTTTCAGGTTTAGATTTAAGGTTAGGGTTAGGAGTCGAATTTAGGGCTAGGGTTAGTTCTAGATGTAGTTTTCGAGTGGTTTAAGTTAAGGTTTAGGGTTAGGGCCATTGCTCAGTTTTGTTTTACTTCTAGGGTTAGGGTTAGGTCTAGTTTTATGATTAACATTAGAGTTAGAGCTAGTGTTAGTGTTAGGCTTAGGCTTAGGTTTAGGGTTAGATTTAGCATTAGGGTTAGAAATAGGGTTAGGGCAAGAACTAAGGATAAGGCAAGCATTAGTGCTAGGTTTAGGGCTAGGTTATGGGTTACGGTAAGGGATAGGGCTAGTGTGAGAGTTAGCTTTAGTCTTATTGATAGGGTTAGGGTTAGGTTTAATTATAAGGTTACTGGTAGGGCCAGTGTTAGGGTTTTCTCTATGCTTAGGTTCAGGTTTAGACCTAGGGTTATTGTTTGTGTCAGAAGAAGTGTCAGGGTTAGCGTTAGGGTTTGGGATAAGATTAGAGCTAGAATGAGGGCTAGTCAAGACTATTAAAAGGGTTTGGATTTTGGTAAGCCTAATAATTAGGAATAGCCCTAGGGTTACCATTAGGGTAACATTTTTGCTTAGGGTAAAAGATAGGGATAGAGCTAGGGTTAGGGTTAGGTTTAGGGTTAAAGCTAGGTTTAGAGCTTTAATTAGGGCTAGTTTTTTTGTAGGGTTAGCACTAGGGTTAGGGCAATGGCTAATGTAAGAACTAGGGTTACCGTTAGGGTTAGTTTTAGGGTTAGGGTTAAGGGTAGGTCTAGTGTTAGGGTTAGGTTTAAGGTTAGAGTGATATTTAGAGCTAGGGTTAGTGTTAGGATATGAATGAGGGTCAGAGTTAGGGTAGGACTCGAATTAGGGATAGGGTTACTGGTAGGTTTCGGTTTAAGGTTAGGATGGTGTCTAGAGCTAGGTGAGCATTAGGATATGAGTCTGTGTCAGGGTTACTTTTACAGTTAGGGTTAGGAGTCGAATTTATGGCTAGGGTTAGGTATAGGTGTAGTGTTACTGTGGTTTAAGTGAAGGTTTAGGGTTAGGCCTATTGCTTGGTTTTGTTTTACTGCTAGGGTTAGGGTTAGTGCTAATTTTCTGATTAGTGTTAGGGTTAGGGCTAGTGTTAGTGTTAGGCTTAAGCTAAGGTTTAGGGTTAGATTTAGATTTAGGGTTATATGTAGGTGTAGGGTTAGGACTGACGATCAGGCAAGGGTTAGGGCTAGGGTTAGATTATGGTATGTAATAGGGTTAGAATTAGGGATAGGGCTAGTGTGAGTTAGAGTTAGTCTTAGGGCTTGGGTAAGGGAAATGGATAAATTAGGGCTGGGATTAGGGATATGGTTAGTGTTCAGCTTAAATATAGAGTAGTGTCTGAATTAGTATTAATTTTAGGTTAAGGGATAATGTTATAGCTAGGTTTAGAGTTAGGGTAATATTTAGAATTAGGATTAGAGCTTTGGTTACGGTTAGGGTTATGATTAAGGCTAGGTTTAGTGCTGGGATGAGGGCTAGTGTTTGTTTTAGGGTTGGGGCTAGGATTTGGGGTATGGCTAATTTCAGGTCTAGAATTATGTTTAAAGATAATGTTATGTTTAGGATTGTGGCTACATCTAGTGCAAGGGTTAGGTTTAGGGGTAGTGTCAGGTTTAGAGCTAGGGGTATTTTTATGTACAAGGTCTGGGTTAAGGTTTGGGATAGGTTAAGGTGTAAAGTTAGGGATTGAATTAGCATTAGGGTTAGGGTTAGAGTAATGACAGGGTTAGTATTAGGGCCCAGGTTAGGTTTAGGGTTATGGATAGAAATAGGACTAGAGATAGCTTTTAGGTTTAGACCTGGGGTTAGCATTAGGGTTGGGGTTATGTTTATGGTAATGGATAGGGATAAACTAGGGTTGGGGCTAGGGTTATGGTTATGATTAGGGATAGGGTTATGATTAGGGCTTGGGTTAGGTTTAAAGATCAGGATAGGGCTCAGATTCTGGCTAGGTTTCAGGTTAACTTAGTGCTATGGTTAGGGTTATGGCTAATGTAATTACTAGAGTTACATTTAGGGCTAACTTTAGGGTTAAGGTTAGGGATAGGATGAGTGTTAGGGTTAGGTTTAAGGTAAGGGTGATGCTTAGAACTACGGTTAATATTAGTGTCAGAGTCAGGGTCAGAGTTAGTTTTAGTGTTCAGCTTAAAACTCGAATTAGGTCTAGTATTAGGGGTGGGTGTATGGTTTAGGGTTTTGTTTAGTTTAAGGATTAGTGTTAGAGCTATGGCTCAGTTTTGTTTTAGGCTATGGCTAGGGTTAGGGCTAGGTTTAGAATTAGTGTTAGGCTTAGGGATAGTGTTTGGGTTAGGCTTAGGCTTCAGATTAGGGTTAGATTTAGAGATATGTGTTGATCTAAGGTTAGTGCTAGGACTAAGGATAGGGTAAGGATTAGGACAACTGTTAGGGCTAGGGTTATGTTCATGGTAAGGAATAGGATTAGAACTAGTGATAGGGCTAGTGTGAGAGTTAGAGTTCATCTTATGGATAGGTTTAGGGTTATGGTTAGTGATAGGGCTAAATTAGGGCTAGGGTTAGAGTTAGGTTTATGCCTAGGTTTAGGGTTACAGTTAGGGTTAGGTTTAGTTTAAAGGAAGGGGTTATAGCAAGATTGAGGGCTTGGCAAGTGTTTGTATTAGGTTTAGGGCTAGTATTAGGTCTAGGGCTAATGTCAGGTCTAGGGTTACAATTAGGCATACATTTAGTGTTAGGTTTATGGCTTGGTCCAATGTAAGGGTTAGGTTTAGGGTAAGGGTCAGTTTTAGAGCTAGGGTTATTATGAGGGTCACAATCAAGGTTAGGGTTTGGGTTAGGTTAGGGTTTAAGTTTAGGGCTCAAATTAGCATTAGATTTAGGGTTAGGGTAATAACAGGGTTAGGTTTAGGGTTTAGTGTGGTTTAGTTGTGTGTGATAGGGTTAAGGGTTAGGCCTAGGGTTAGCATAAGTGTTAGGATTATCATTAGGGTAATGGATAGAGTTAGACCTAAGTTTAGGGCTAGGGTTATGTATAGAATTAAGGCTTTTGTTTGGGTTAGTGTTAGGTTTAATTTAAGGGTTAAAGCTAGGATAAGGCTAGGTTTTCTGTTAGGTTAGGGCTAGGGTTAAGACTGATTAAGGCTAGGTTTTGGGTTACGTTAGGGCTAGGCTTAACAATATAGCTAATGTACAAAGTAAGGTTATCATTAGCACTAGTTATAAAGGTTAGGGTAAGGCTAGGTCTAGTGTTAGGGTTCTATTTATGGTTACAATGATTTTAGGGCAAGGTTTAGTGTTAGCGTTAGAGTCATGGTCAGGGTTAGTTTCCAGGTTAGGACTAGAATTAGGGATAGGGTTATTGATAGGGTTAGGGCTAGGTGTAAGGTTAGAGTTTGGTTTAGGTTAAGGGTTAAGATTAGGGTTATAACTCAGTTTTGTTTTAGGGCTAGAGCTAGGGTTAGGGCTAATATTAGGTCTATGTTTAGGGTGATGGTAAGGGAAAAGTTTAGCACTACCTTGTAGGTCTAAGGCAGGAGTTACAGTTAGTCTTAAGGCTAGGATTATGTTTATTTTTAGGGATAGGGCTAAGTGAGGTCTGGGATTAGGGCAAGTGTTAATGTTAGTGTTAGGCTTAGGGTTAGGGCTAGGTTTAGTGTTAGGCCTTGGATTAGGGTTAGGTTTAGGGTAAGGGATGAGTTTATACGTAGTATTAGGGATAGGGAGAGGATTAGAATTAGGGTTAAGGTTAGTGTTATGATGAAGGTGAGGATTATGTCTAGGATGTGGGTTAAGTTTTGTGTTAGTTAGGGTTAGGACTAGGATTAGAGCTGGGGCTAATATCAGGTCTAGGGTAGAGTTAGGGATAGTTTTAGGGTTTGGTTTATATCTAGGTCTATTGTAAGGGTTAGGTTTATGGTTGGGGTCAGGTTTAGAACTAGGGGTATTATTAGGGTCAGAGTAAGGTTTTAGGTTAGGTTATAGTTTATGTTTAGGGCTCGAAATAGCATTAGGTTTAGTGATAGTTTAACAATAGTTTTAGGTTTAGGGTTCCAATTAGGTGTAGGGTAATGGATAGAGTTAGGGATGGGCATAGGATTAGGGTTTGGTCTAGAGTTAGCATAAGTGTTAGGGTTATCCTTAGGGTAATGGATAGGGTTAGAGCTAGGGTTAGGGAAAGTGTTATGCTTAGGATTGGATCTAATGTTAGGCTTAGGCTTAGGGTTAGGGCTGTGGTTAGGGTTAGGGTTAGCTTTAGGGTTAAAGATAGGGTAGGGATTGGATTAGGGCAAGGTTTTGGAATAGGTTAGGGCTATGGCTAAATTAAGAACTTGTTATGATTAGGGCTAGTTTTATGTTTAATGTTAGGGCTAGGTATAGTTTTAGGGTTAGGGTGATATTTAGAGCTAGGGTTAATGTCAGCATCAGTGTTCAGATTAGGATTATGGTTAGAATTAAAGCCAGAATTAGGACTAGGGTTAGGTCTATGGGAAGAGTTAGTGTTTAGCTTAGGCTAACGGTTATTATTAGGGATAAGTCTAGGTTTTTCTTTAGGTCTAGGGCTAGAGTTATGGCTAGATTTAGGTTTAGGTTTAGGTCTAGGGCTAGTGTTAGAGTTTGTTTTAGGGTTAGGTTCAGGTTTAGACCTATGATTAGTGTTAGGGTCAGAATAAGTGTCAGGGTTAGGGTTAGTGTTTGGGTTATGGTTAGAGTTAGAATGAGGGCTAGAGTTAGGACTAGTAATAGGATTAAAATTAGGTTTCATTAAGGATTAGGGTTAGAATTAGGATTAGAATTAGTGTTAGGGTTTGGCTTAGGGTAAGGGATAGTGTTAGAGGTAGAGTTAGGGCTATGTTTAGGGTTAAAGCTAGGTTTAGAGCTCAGATTAGCGCTACTTTTTATGTTAGGATTAGGGCTAGGGTTAGATTAACAGCTAATGTAAGAACTAGGGTTACAATTATATTACATAAACTAGGGTTACATAATTTTAGGTTTATGGTTAGGGATTAGACCTCTAGTGTTAGGATTAGGTTTAAGTTTAGGGTGATCTTTAGAGCTAGTGTTAGTGTTAGGTTAGCAGTCAGAGTCAGGCTTAGTTTCAAGGTTAAGGTTGAGACTCAAATTATGGCTAGGGTTACTGTAAGTGTTTGGTTTAAGGTTAGGATTGTGTTTAGAGCTAGGGTGAGTGTTAGGATATGAGTCAGAGTCAGGGTTAGTATTCAGGTTAAGGTTAGGCCTCGAATTAGGGCTAAAGTTAGGTCTAGGTGGAGTATTACAATTGATTTAAGTTAAGGTTTAGTATTAGGCTATTGCTTGGTTTTCATTTACTTCTAGGGTCAGTGTTAGGGCTAGTTTAACAAGTAGCATTAGGGTTAGGGCTAGTGTTTATGTTAGGCTTAGGCTTAGGGTTAGTGTTAGATTTAGAGTTGGGGATAGATTTAGGGTTATGGCTAGGAATAAGGACAGGGCAAGTTTTATGGCTAGGGTTAGAGCTATGGTTAGGGTTATGGTAATGGATAGGGTTAGAACTGGGGATAGGGCTAGTGTGAAAGTTAGAGTTAGTCTTAGGGCTAGGGTTAGGGTTAGGGATAGGGTTAAATTAGGGTAGAATTAGAACTAGGGTTATTGTTCTGCTTAGGCCTAGCATTAGATTTAGGGTTAGGGTTAAGTTTAGGGTAAGGATTGGCATTATAGCTAGGTTTAGTGGTTGGGTGAGGGTTAGAATTAGGGTTAGGCCTATGGTTAGGGTTAGGGTTATGATTAAGGCTGGTTTTAGGGCTAGGAAGAGAGCTACAGTTTGTTTTAGGGTAGGGCTAGAATTAGGGCTAGGACTAATATCAGGTCTAGGGTTATGGTTAAAGATATATTTAGGGTTAGGTTTATGGATACAGGTAGTGTAATGGTTATGTTTAGTTTTAGGTCAGGTTTAGAGCTAGGAGTATTATTAGGGCCAGGGCATTGGTTAGGGTTTGGGATACACTCTGGATTAAATGTAGGGCTTTAATTAGCATTAAAGTTAGGGTTAGGGTAATGATAGTGTGAGGGTTAGGGTTTAGGTTTGGTTTAGGGTAATGAATAGGGTTAGCATTAGGGATAGTGTTAGGTTTAGGCCTAGTGTTAGTATTAGTGTTAGGGTTATAATTATGGTGATAAATCGGGTTAAAGCTAAGGATAGAGCTAGAGTTATGGTTATGATTAGGACTAGGGTTAAGGTTAGTGTTAGGGTTAAAGTTTGGGTTAGGTCTTGAATTAGGGCTAAGTTTTGTGTTAAGTTAATGCTGGGGTTAGGGTTACGGCTAATGTAAGAACCAGGGTTACATTTAAGGCTAAATTTAGGTTTAGGGTTGGGGCTAGGTCGAGTCTTAGGTTTAGTTTTATGGTTAGGGTTATCTTTAGAGGTAGGGTTAGTGTTGTGGTTGGATTCAGGGTCAGGGTTAGTTTTTGGTACAGCTTAAAACTTGAATTAGGGCTAAGTTTAGGGTTAGGCTTAGAGTTTGGCTTAGGTTAAGGGTTAGGTTTAGGGCTATGTCTGGGATTTGTTTTAGGGCTAGAATTAGGCCTAGTTTTATGATTAGCATTAAGGTTAGGGCTAGTGTTAGGTTTAGGTTTAGGTTTAGGATTAAATTTAGACTTAGAGTTAGAGTTAAGAGTTAGAGTTAGAGTTAGAGTTAGATCTAGGTTAGGGCTAGATCTAAGGATAGGGCTAGGGTTAGGCTAGGATTATTCTTCCACTAAGGTATAGGTTTAGAACTAGGGATGAGGCAAGGATGAGAGTTAGAGTTAGTCTTAGGGCTAGGGTTAGGGCTAACGTTAGGGATAGGTGTAAATTAGGGGTAAGATTAGGGCTAAGGTTAGGGCTAAGTTTAGGGTAAGGTTAGTGTTAGGTTTAGGCCTAAGGTTAGGGTTAGGTTTAGGATTAAGGCTAGGTTTAGGGCTAGGATAAGCCCTGGGGTTTGTGTTAGGGTTAGAGCTAGGATTAGGGCTAGTGCTAATGTCAGGTCTAGGGTTACGGTTGGGGATAGATTTAGAATATTTTATGGCTAGGTCTAGTGTAATGGTTAGTTTTAGGGTAAGGATCAGGTTTAGAGCTAGGGGAATTATTAGGGTAAGGTTTAGGGTTAGAGTTTGTTTGAGGTTAGGGTTTAGGGTTAGGACTCTAATTAGCTTTAGGGTCATGGTTAGGGTAATGATAGGTTTTTTAGGGTTCAGTTTAGGTTTAGGGTAATTGATATGGTTAGGGTTAGCAATAGGTCTAGAGTTAGCATTTGGGTCAGGGTTATGGTTAGGATAATGGATAGGGTTAGAGCTAAGCTTAGGGCAAGGTTTATGGTTAGAAATACGTCTTGAGTTAGGGTTACGGTTAGGGTTAGATCTAGGGTTAGTGTTAGGGTCATGTTTAGTGTAAGAGTTGGGTTTTGAGCTAGGTTTAGGGCTAGGGCGAGGGTTAAGTTTAGGGTTAGGTCTAGGGATAAGATTACAATACAGTTAGGGTTAGGGTTAGGATTAGGGCTACGGTCATAATTAGGGGTAGTGTTAGGGTTAGGGTATTGGATAAAATTAGATGTAGGTTTAGGTTTATGGTTAGAATTAGATTGAGATTTAGGCTTAGGGCTAGGGTTATGTTTAGGTTTATAATAAGGGTTAGGGTTTGAGCGAGGGTTAGGTGTATGGTGACGGTGAGGTATAGGGTTAGGTTTAGGATTAGTTTTCTGGTTAGGTTTAGGGTTTAGGTTAAGCCTAGGGTTATCAATAGAGTTAGTGTTATATTTATGGTAATGGATATCTAGAGAGCTAGGTTTCGTGCTAGAGTTAAGGTTAGGATTAGGGCTAGGTTTAGGGTTAGATTTAGGGATAGGTGTAAGTTTATATTTAGAGTAAGGTTTAGGTTTTGATTCAGGGTTAAGACTAAGGCTAAGGTTAGGGTAGTGTTAGGGTTATGCCTAAGGCTAGGTTAAGGCCTAGGATAAGATCTAGGTTTTGTGTTAGGTTTAGGCCTAGGGTTAGGGCTCTGGGTAATATAAGAGCTAGTGTTATTTTTAGGGCTAGTATTAGGGTTAGAGTTATGGCTAGGTCTATTGTTAAGTTTAGATGTTGGTTAGGCTCAGGATTAGAGATAGTTTATTGTTAAAGGCAAGGTCAGTGTTCAGGTTAGAGTTAGGGTTAGGGTGAAAGCCAGAATTAGGAGGAGGTTAGGTTTAGAGGTAGGTTTATTGTTTGTTTTAGGTTAAGGTTTACTGATAGGGCTAGGACTAAGTTTTGTTTAGGTCTAGGGCTAGAGTTATTGCTAGATTTAGGATTTGATTTAGGTTTATTGCTACTTTTAGGGTGAGGTTTATGTATAAGGTTACTATAAGGCTTGTTTCAGGTTTCGGTTTAGGGTTAGATTCAGGTTTAGACCTATAATTAGTGTTAGTGTCAGAATAAGGGTAAGGGTTAGGGTTAGGATTTGGGTTAGAATTAGAGCTAGAATGAGTGCTTATGTTAGGACTAGAAATAGTGTTAGGCTAAGGATTAGGATTAGAACTAGGGTTAACTTTATGGATAGGGATTGGCTTAGGGTAAGAGGTACATTTAGTGCTAGAGTTTAGGTTAGATTTAGGACTAGGGTTAGGGTTAAAGTTATGGTTAAATCTAGTGTTAGGGCTCATATTAGGGCTATTTTACTTTAGGGTTAAGGCTAGGGTTAGGGCTAAGGCCAATGTAAGAACTATGTTGACGATTAGGGTTAGTTTTAGCGATGGGAATTTGGGCTCGTCTAGTGTCATCATTAGCTTAAAGGTTAGGGTGATATTTAGAGCTATTGTTAGTTTTAGGCCTAGGACTTGAATTAGAGGTAGGGTTATGGCTTGTTGTAAGATTAGAGTTTGGTTTAGGTTAAGGTTTAGTGTTATAGCAATGGGTCGGTATTGTTTTAGGGCTAGGACTATGGTTAGGGCTAGTTTTAGGATTAGCAATGGTATTAGGGCTAGTGGTAGGGTGAGGTTTAGGCTTAAGTTTAGGGTTAGATTTAGAGTTATGGTTAGATCTAGGATGAGGGCTATGGCTACGATGAGGGATAAGGTTAGGGCTAAGGTGATGGATAGGGTTAGAAATAAAAATAGGGCTAGGGTAAGAATGAGTTAGTGTTAGGACTAGGGTTAGGTGTAGGGTTAAGGTTAGGGCTAAATTAGGGCTAAGATAAGTGCTAGAGTTAGTGTTAATGTTAGGCCTATGATTAAGGCTAGGGTTAGGGTTTGTGTAACTGTTAGGGTTAGGGTTAGTTTTAGGGGATGTGATGGGCTTATAGGTAGGATCAGGGCTTGGTCGAGGGTAAAAATTAGGGATAGAGCCAGCGTGAGGTTTTGGATTAGGATTAAGGCTAGGTTTAGGGTAGGATGAGGGCTAGGTTTGTGTTAGGGTAAGGGCTAGAATTAGTGCTAGGACTAATGTCATATCTAGGGTTATGTTTAGGGTTAGGTTTATGGCAAGGTCTAATGTAAGTGTTAGGTTTAGGGTAAGGGTCAGCTTTAGAGCTGGGTGTATTATTAGTGTCAAATTCCAGGTTAGTTTTTACTTTAGGTTAAGGTTTAGGGTTAGGGCTCAAATTAGCATTAGGGTTAGGGTTAGAGTAATGAATAGGATTAGGTTTAGTGTTCAGGTGAGGTATAGAGTAATGTATAGGGTTAGCTTTAGGGATACTGCTAGGTTTAGGCCTAGGGTTAGCATTTGGGATAGGCTTATGTGTAGGGTAATGGATAGAGTTAGTTCTAGTGTTAGGGATTAGGTTAAAGTTAGGATTAGGACTAGGGTTAGGGTTAGGCCTAAGTTTAGTGTTAGGGTTAGGTTTAGGTTAAGTGTTTATGGTTAGAGCTAGGGCAAGTTTTAGGGTTAAAATCAGGGCTATGGTTAGAATTAGGGTTAGAGTTAGGGCTAGGGTTAGCATTAGTGTTAGGGTTATATTTATGGTAATGGAAATAATATGAGGTAGGAATTCTGCTATGGTTACAGTTAGGATTAGGGCAAGTTTTAGGGTTAGGGTTAGCGTTAGGGTTACAATTAGGGTAAGAGTTAGAGTTTAAGCTAAGTTTAGGGCTAGGCAAGTGTGAGGATTAGGACTAGGGCTAAGGTTAGGATTAGGCTTGCAGCTAGTTTTAGTGCTACATTTAGGGCTAGGTTTTGGGAGGAGGTTTATGGCTAGTGTTAGGATTATGGGTAATGTAAGAACTAGGATTATGGTTATGGCTAGTTTTAAGGTGAGGGTTATGGATAGGTCTAGTGTTCGGGTATGTTTTGGGTTAGGATAAGGTTTAGAGCTAGAGTTTGTGTTAGGGTAAGGGTCAGTGTTCAGGTTAGCATTACATTTATGGTGAGTAGCACAATTTTACTAGGGTTAGTTCTAGGGGTATTGTTAGTCATTGCATTAGACTAATGGGTTATTGTTAGTGCTGGAGCTAGGTTATTGTTTAGGGCTATGGCTAGAGTTATGGCTATATTTAGGATTAAGTTTAGGTCTAGTGTTAATGTTATGGTTATGTTTAGGTATAGGTTTACCCATAGGGCTAGTGTTAGTGTTTGGATTAGAGTTAGGGTAAGGCTTAGATCTAGGGTTAGTGTTAGGGTCAGAATAAGGGTCAGGGATAGGCTTAGGGTTTGGGGTTAGGGTTAGAGATAGAATGAGGCCTAGGGTAAGGACTAGTAATAGAGTTAGGGTTTGGGGTAGGCTAAGGATTAGGGTTAGGATTAGCGTAGAATTAGGGTGAGGGTTGGCATAGGGTAAGGGATAGGGTTATAGCTAGGGTTAAGGTTAGGTTTAGTGTTAGTGTTAGTGTTAAAGCTAGGGTTAGGGTTCAGATTAAGGCTAGGTTTTGTGTTAGAGTTAGGGCTATTGCTAATGTAAGACCTGGCATTACGTTTAGGTCTAGTTTTAGGGTTAGGGCTAGGTTTAGTGTTCGGGTTAGGTTTAGGGTTAGGGTGATGTTTAGAGCTAAGGTTAGTTTTAGGATCAGAGTCAGGGTCATTATTAGTTGTACAATTAGGTTTAGGACTCAAATTAGGGCTAGGGTAAGGGCTAGGCGTAGTGTTAGTGTTTGGTTTAGGTTAAGGTGTAGAATTAGAGCTGTAGCTCAGTTTTGCTTGAATGCTATGGCTATGGTGAGGGATAGTTTCAAATTAGTATTAGGATTAGGGCTAGTGTTAGGGTGAGGTATAGGTTTTAGGTTAGGGTTATATTTAGAGTGAGGGTTAGATCTAGGTTTAGGGCTAGGGCTAAGTTTGGGGCTAGGGTTAGGGCTAGGCTTTGGGTCATGGTAAGGGATAATGTTATAACTAGGGCTAGGGCAAGAGTTAGAGTTACTCTTAGGGCAAGGGATATGATTAGATTTAGGGTTAGGTATAAATTAGGTCTAGGATTAGAGCTAGGGTTTAGTATTAGGGCTAGGTCTTGGTTTAGGGCTAGGGTTAGAATTAGGGTAAGGTATGGTATGATATTATAGCTAGGTTAAGGGCTAGGGTGAGGGTTCACTTTAGGGTTAAGCCTAGTGATAGGGTTAGGGTTCGGATTAAGTCTAGGTTTAGGGCCAGGATTAGGGCTTATTTTTTTTTAATCATAAGGGCTAACATTAGGGCTAGGGCTAATGTTAGGTCTAGGGTTATGGTTAGGGATAATTTCATGGTTAGGTTTATGGCTATGTATTGTATAAGGGTTAGGTGAGGGTTAAGGGTCACTTTTAGAAATAGGGGTATTATTAGGGTCAGGGTAATGTTTGGGTTTTTTAGGTTAATGTTTAGGGTTAGAGCTGAAATTAGGTTTCAATTATGTTTAGTGTTAGGATAATTGATATTGTTAGGTTTAGGGTTCAGGTTAAATTTATGGTAATGAATATGGTTAAGGTTATGGATAGAGTTAGGGTTATCCTAGGATTATTATTAGGGTTAGGGTTAGGGTTAAGGTAATAGATAGGATTAGAGCATAGAGTAAGAGTTAGGTCAAGGTTTATGCTTAGGATTAAGGCTAGGGTTAAGATTAGGTTTAGAGTTAGTTTAGGGTTAAAGGTAATGTTAGGGTTAGGTTTAGGGCTAGGATTTATATTAGGTTAGGGTTAAGGTAGGGCTATGGCTAATATAAGAACTAGGGTTACGATTAGGGCTAGTTTTAGGGTTAGGGTTAGGGCTAGGTCTAGTGTTAGGGTTAGGTTATGATTAGAGTGATGATTTGAAATAAGGTTAGTTTTAGGGTCAGAGTCAAGGTCAGTGTTAGTTTTAGGGTTAGGGATAACACTATAAATAAGGCTAGAGTTATGGGTAGGTGTAGGGTTAGTTTTGTGTTATGGTTAGGGTAAGAATTAGGGCTAGGTCTAATGTCACTTTTGAGGTTACAGTTAGGTTAGTGTTAGGGTTAGGGCTAGGGCTCAGTTTTGTTTTAGAGCTACAGCTAGGTTTAGAACTAGTTTTAGGATTAGCGATAGTGTTAGGGCTAGTGGAAGGTTAGGTTCAGGCTTAGGGTTAGGGTTATATTTAGAGTTATGTTTAGATCTAGGGTTAGGACTTGGGCTAGGTTTAGGGGTTCGGTTAGGGCTACTGTTAGGGTTATGGTAACAGATAGAGTTAGTACTAGAAATAGGTCTAGGTCAAGAGTTAGAGTTAGTCTTAGGGGTAGGGTTAGAGTTAGGGTTACGATTAACACTAAATTAGGGTTGGATTAGAGCTAGGGTTAGTGTTAGGTTTAGGGTTAGGGTTAGCATTAGTGTGAGTTTGAATTAGGGTTAGGGTTAGGGTTAGGGGAAAGGATGTGGTTATACCTATGTTCAGAACTAGGGCGAGGGTTGAAATAACGGATTGGGCTAGGATTAGGGTTCAGGTTAGGATTAAGGCTAGGTTTAAGGCTAGGATGAGGGCTTGGGTTTGTGTTAGGTTTAGGGCAAGAATTAGGTCTATGGCTAATGTCAGGGTTATGCTTAGGGATAGTGTTAAGGTTAGGTTTATGGCTAGGTCTATTGTAAGGGTTAGGTTTCGGGAAAGTGTGAGGTTTAAAGCTAGGTGTATTGTTAGGGTATGTGTCTTGTTTAGGGTTTGGTTTAGGTTATGGTTTAGGTTTAGGGCTGGATTTAGCATTAGGGTTAGGGATTGGGTTAGAGTAATTAGTAAGGTTAGGTTTACTGTTCAGGTTAGTTTTAGGAAATGGATAGGGTTAGTGTTAGAGATAGTTTTAGAGTTAAGCCTAGGGTTAGCATTTGGATTAGGCTTATGTTTAGGATAATGGATAGGTTTAGGGGTAGAGTTATGGTTAGGATTAGGGCTAGGGTTAGGGTTAGGTTTAAGCCTAGGGTTAGTGTTATGGTTAGGTTTAGGGTAAGTGTTAGGGTTTGAGCTATGGTTAGGCCTAGGGCAATGGTTAGGCTTAGTGTGACACCTATGTTTAGGGTTAGGGTTATGTTTAGAGCTAGGTTTAGCATTAGGGTTAGGGTTATGTTAAGGAAATGGATAGAGTTAGAACTAGGGTTTGGCCTTGGTTATGGTTAGGATTAGGACTAGGGTTAGGGTTAGGGTTGGTGTTAAGGTCTAGATTTATATTTGGGCAAGGGTTAGTGTTTGAGCTAGGGTTAGGGTTAAGGCAAGGGTTAGGGTTAGTATTAGGTCTAGGGTTAGGGTTAGGTTTACGCTTAGAGCTAGGTTTTGTGTGAGATTTGGTGCTAACATTAGGGCTATATGTAATGTAAGACCTAGAGTTAGGGTTATGGCTAGGTCTATTGTTAGGATTATGGCTAGAATTTGGGTTACCATAAAATTTAGAGCTAGGATTTGTGTTACAGAAAGAGACAGTGTTTGGGGTTAGAGTTATTGCCAGAATTAGGGCTACGTTTAAGTCTAGAGGTAGAGGTAGTGTTTAGGTTAGGTTAAGGGTTATTGTGAGGGCTAAGGTTAGTATTTTAGGTCTAGAGCTAGAGTTAGGGCTAGATTTAAGATTAGGTTTTTGTATAGTTAGAGTGTTAGGGTTAGGTTTAGGTATAAGGTTACCCATACGGCTATGTTAGGGTTCAGTTTAGGGTTAGGCTTCAGGTTTAATCCTAGGGTTAGAATTAGGGTCAGATTAAGTGTCAG